>NC_069501.1:10746727-10781727 GCF_027579735.1 Bombina bombina
AGCAGAAAGGGAGCACTGTTACAGAAGCATTAGTTATTTTGTTGTGAAGAGCTTATTTCCCAGCAGCAATGCCTGAACCAGCAAGCCAGCGCCTAAGAAGGGCTCCAAGAAAACCGTAACAAGTATCATTTCATAAAGAGTTAACTCTTTTTTTTCAGCTTTTAGAAACTATTGTCTAATCACCTCTGGAGCCAGACTGCTAATTGATAAGATGAACTTGTAAACTTGTTATCTTAAGTACTGTAATCCTATTGTGGCCTGTCAAAGGAAAGTGCTCTCTATCTAAATGTGTGATGGGGGATTTTGTGCTTCCCCCCCTCTCCCCCTGGGAGTGCCCTGTGTGCATGTAACCTTAATAAAAAAGCAGGCTGGGCATCCCAGTCCTGAGTTCTTGTTTGACCCTCAATCGCAGCGTTGACTCGTTTTTGTGGGCAGAAGGGTATCCTAGCGGTACTGCAGCTAAGGGAGATTATTCTATATTTGCGAGACTCATATAGAATACTATGGAAAGCAGCTTCTCCCCTCTTTAGCAATAGGGATCCAGGCTACTAAGCGGTCCATCTCTCAGCGAGACTAAGGGTAACCGTAACAATATAAAACTACCTTTAGGTTACATGTATAAGCTGTATTATATAACATATAAATATTACCTGTCTTATTACTGTACTGTCTGTCTGAGGGTGCTGTGTATAAACATGATATAAAACTACCTTTAGGTTACATGTATAAGCTGTATTATATAACATATAAATATTACCTGTCTGATTACAGTACTGTCTGTCTGAGGGTGCTGTGTATAAACATGATATAAAACTACCTTTAGGTTACATGTATAAGCTGTATTATATAACATAAATATTACTGTCTGATTACAGTACTGTCTGTCTGTCTGAGGGTGCTGTGTATAAACTGATATAAAACTACCTTTAGGTTACATGTATAAGCTGTATTATATAACATATAAATATTACTGTCTGATTACTGTACTGTCTGTCTGAGGGTGCTGTGTATAAACATGATATAAAACTACCTTTAGGTTACATGTATAAGCTGTATTATATAACATATAAATATTACTGTCTGATTACTGTACTGTCTGTCTGAGGGTGCTGTGTATAAACATGATATAAAACTACCTTTAGGTTACATGTATAAGCTGTATTATATAACATAAAAATATTAATGTCTGATTACTGTACTGTCTGTCTGAGGGTGCTGTGTATAAACATGATATAAAACTACCTTTAGGTTACATGTATAAGCTGTATTATATAACATATAAATATTACTGTCTGATTACTGTACTGTCTGTCTGAGGGTGCTGTGTATAAACATGATATAAAACTACCTTTAGGTTACATGTATAAGCTGTATTATATAACATATAAATATTACTGTCTGATTACTGTACTGTCTGTCTGAGGGTGCTGTATATAAACATGATATAAAACTACCTTTAGTTACATGTATAAGCTGTATTATATAACATATAAATATTACTGTCTGATTACTGTACTGTCTGTCTGAGGGTGCTGTGTATAAACATGATATAAAACTACCTTTAGGTTACATGTATAAGCTGTATTATATAACATATAAATATTACCTGTCTGATTACTGTACTGTACTGTCTGTCTGAGGGTGCTGTGTATAAACATGATATAAAACTACCTTTAGGTTACATGTATAAGCTGTATTATATAACATATAAATATTACCTGTCTGATTACTGTACTGTACTGTCTGTCTGAGGGTGCTGTGTATAAACATGATATAAAACTAACTTTAGGTTACATGTATAAGCTGTATTATATAACATATAAATATTACCTGTCTGATTACAGTACTGTACTGTCTGAGGGTGCTGTGTATAAACATGATATAAAACTACCTTTAGGTTACATGTATAAGCTGTATTATATAACATATAAATATTACTGTCTGATTACAGTACTGTCTGTCTGAGGGTGCTGTGTATAAACTGATATAAAACTACTTTTAGGTTACATGTATAAGCTGTATTATATAACATATAAATATTACCTGTCTGATTACAGTACTGTCTGTCTGAGGGTGCTGTGTATAAACATGATATAAAACTACCTTTAGGTTACATGTATAAGCTGTATTATATAACATAAATATTACTGTCTGATTACAGTACTGTCTGTCTGTCTGAGGGTGCTGTGTATAAACTGATATAAAACTACCTTTAGGTTACATGTATAAGCTGTATTATATAACATATAAATATTACTGTCTGATTACTGTACTGTCTGTCTGAGGGTGCTGTGTATAAACATGATATAAAACTACCTTTAGGTTACATGTATAAGCTGTATTATATAACATATAAATATTACTGTCTGATTACTGTACTGTCTGTCTGAGGGTGCTGTGTATAAACATGATATAAAACTACCTTTAGGTTACATGTATAAGCTGTATTATATAACATAAAAATATTAATGTCTGATTACTGTACTGTCTGTCTGAGGGTGCTGTGGCAAACCTAGCCACTTCTGGACTATAACATAAGAAAGGTTGTCTATAGGCTGTATATTGTGCTATGTAGATGTGACAGACCCTTCTGTCAGCACTGAAAGAGTTAACTGTGTTCAGCTTTAGCCTCAGCTATTGTGCACTGTCATTAATGTTATTGATACACAGTCCATTGTTTAATCAACCTCAGAGAGCAGACCCTAGATGATAAGGAAAGCCAAGTGTGTGTCTGTGTTTAAATTGTTATCAGCTTGAGCAAGGTATTCTATTGTATCATGTAAAAGGGCGTGTTCCCTCCATTCAATGTACAACATTCTTTCAACCCCCCTTCTGGGGGGGGGTCAGACCTGCATAAATACTGGGCATATGAGCCTTAATAAAAGTCATTCTGTTTAAACCTGACAACTGGCTGGGTTGTGAACTGCTGATTCCCTATGTAGGACATTGTTCCCTGGTGTTAACCCTTGGTATCCGGTTGGTACCGTTACAATTGGTGGCAAGCGACGGAATGAACCTTATCGCCCAGAAGAGCAACTACACAAGCCAGTAACCTCAGGAAGAGGGGGATTACTACAATACTGACTAAGATGGAAGGAGTACCAGGGACCGAAGTGAATGGAGATGGATTATTCTAAGCTAAAGAGACAAACGTAAAAGGAACTGCTAGAAGCCAGGGGAAAGATAGGCAGCAGCAAACCCAAGGCTATATTAATTGCTGAGCTGATGGAGGGAGACAGAGCTCGCAGCGCTACGCCTCCAGCAGCCATGGAGGAGACCCTATACCAGAGGGAAATGAGGACCAGGCTGGAATTTTTACCCCAACCTGTACCACGGGATATGCTATCCGTGGTAATGGCAGATGTGCAGGAGTACGTGATGGCACACAGTCCGCGGAATGCATCCTCCCGAGCAGAATCCATTTTGGACGCACTCAGCAACCCAGTAAGACCCAAAATCCCATACCATGCATTTAAAATGTTTTGTGAGGAGAAGGATGAGATTGATGGGTATTTACAGGATTTTGAGAGACTGTGCGAGTTACATGATTTGGAGCAGTCCGTATGGGTGCCGGTGCTAGCAGGCAAGCTAGCCGGTAGGGCAGCGGAAGCGTATCGCGCTGTACCCAGGGAGGACAGCAAGGATTACGCTAAAGTGAAGAGAGCGATCTTGGAAAGATATGCCATTACCTCAGAGGCATACCGGCGCAAGTTTAGAGGCCTGCGCAAGCCAGAAAGAGATTCCCATGCAGAGTGGGCCCACAAGCTGGATCAAGCATCTCAGGGGTGGATACAGGCCAGCCAAGCTACCACCATGGAAGAATTGCGACAACTGATGCTGTTGGAGCAATTCTTTAACGGCTTGTCCCCAGAAGCCCAAGAATGGGTGAGAGATCGAAAACCCCTCACCTTAACCGAAGCAGCCAGATTAGCAGACCAGCATTTTGATGCCAGGAGGCACCATGGACTACAGCCTAACAACGGACGGGCTAATATACAATGCCACACCTGCAAGCAGTGGGGACATATGGCACGTGAGTGCACCCAAAATCGGAGCAGACAAGCTTGGAACCAAGTCAGACAGAACCTGGCCCCAAGGGCGGCTGCTCACCATTACCAAACGGAGCCAGCCGCTCATGAGGTGTTGAGCACCCAAGCCGAGGAACCCCTGGGAATTCTGCATGAGGTGATGTCGGTCCAGGGACTTCGGGATTCGGGAGCTACTTTAACCCTGATAGCTCCCCATTTGGTGCCGGATACAGCACCCACTGGCGGATCCGTGGCAGTACGAGGGGCAGGGGGAGCAGTATACCGATTGCCCACTGCTAGAGTGGAGTACAGACCCCCAGTCACCCCAGCAGCTGCCAGTTACCAACCCCCGGCGCACCGCTATACCACACGGCCTCCGGCCACGAACTACCCTCAGAGAGCCCGGTTCAATTCGCGGGGCTACTCACAACCTATTCGGTGCTTTGGATGTAAGCAACTAGGGCACAAAAGACCAGAGTGTCCCCTAAACGCAGCGAATCAAGCACAGTCCTGGAGAAGACCCGCTGGCGGAATCCCACATAATCCTCAGCCTGTGGCCCGCTACGTAGAGGCGCCAGAATGCTGGGGCAGCCTACATGAAGCAGACCCCGTGCAAGCTGCCCACCGGAATAACCGGCAACGGGTTAAAGTGAATGGGAAGGAGGTCAGTTGTCTACGGGATACTGGTGCTACCATGACCTTGCTTCAAGAGAACTTGGTGCCTGAGAAACAGCACACTGGAGACACTGTGGCTGTGAGGGTAGCAGGGGGCACTGTGTTCCGCCTACCTGTTGCCAGGGTACATTTGGATTGGGGAGTGGGCGCTAGACTTGTGAATGTGGGGGTCAAGAAGGACTTACCTGCTGATGTTCTCCTTGGAAATGACTTGGCCCCCCTTGTTTCTGCCTATGCTCCCATGGATCCCGCTGATGTTAACCCTGTGACTACCCAATCCCAGTCCCTCCGGGAAGAGACGCTTCCATGTTTGGGGTGGGGGCAGTACTGAGCCAAGTTGGAGCAGATGGCGGAGAACACCCCGTAGCTTACTTGAGCCGAAAGTTGTTGCCCCGGACATCCCCAAGCCGATCCGTTGGGATCAGACTGTGTATGCCGGCTTGGTTCTGGGGGAGCATTGTGGCAAACCTAGCCACTTCTGGACTATAACATAAGAAAGGTTGTCTATAGGCTGTATATTGTGCTATGTAGATGTGACAGACCCTTCTGTCAGCACTGAAAGAGTTAACTGTGTTCAGCTTTAGCCTCAGCTATTGTGCACTGTCATTAATGTTATTGATACACAGTCCATTGTTTAATCAACCTCAGAGAGCAGACCCTAGATGATAAGGAAAGCCAAGTGTGTGTCTGTGTTTAAATTGTTATCAGCTTGAGCAAGGTATTCTATTGTATCATGTAAAAGGGCGTGTTCCCTCCATTCAATGTACAACATTCTTTCAACCCCCCTTCTGGGGGGGGTCAGACCTGCATAAATACTGGGCATATGAGCCTTAATAAAAGTCATTCTGTTTAAACCTGACAACTGGCTGGGTTGTGAACTGCTGATTCCCTATGTAGGACATTGTTCCCTGGTGTTAACCCTTGGTATCCGGTTGGTACCGTTACAGGTGCTGTGTATAAACATGATATAAAACTACCTTTAGGTTACATGTATAAGCTGTATTATATAACATATAAATATTACTGTCTGATTACTGTACTGTCTGTCTGAGGGTGCTGTGTATAAACATGATATAAAACTACCTTTAGGTTACATGTATAAGCTGTATTATATAACATATAAATATTACTGTCTGATTACTGTACTGTCTGTCTGAGGGTGCTGTATATAAACATGATATAAAACTACCTTTAGTTACATGTATAAGCTGTATTATATAACATATAAATATTACTGTCTGATTACTGTACTGTCTGTCTGAGGGTGCTGTGTATAAACATGATATAAAACTACCTTTAGGTTACATGTATAAGCTGTATTATATAACATATAAATATTACCTGTCTGATTACTGTACTGTACTGTCTGTCTGAGGGTGCTGTGTATAAACATGATATAAAACTACCTTTAGGTTACATGTATAAGCTGTATTATATAACATATAAATATTACCTGTCTGATTACTGTACTGTACTGTCTGTCTGAGGGTGCTGTGTATAAACATGATATAAAACTAACTTTAGGTTACATGTATAAGCTGTATTATATAACATATAAATATTACCTGTCTGATTACAGTACTGTACTGTCTGAGGGTGCTGTGTATAAACATGATATAAAACTACCTTTAGGTTACATGTATAAGCTGTATTATATAACATATAAATATTACTGTCTGATTACAGTACTGTCTGTCTGAGGGTGCTGTGTATAAATTGATATAAAACTACTTTTAGGTTACATGTATAAGCTGTATTATATAACATATAAATATTACTAAATTACAAAAATCCCAGCCACTGAGTCTTAGAATCAAAAAGTTTTATTCTTCAACAAAAGATATGATCAAAATTGATCTTTCACAAAAAGCAATCATGAGTATCAAGGAAACATCAGGTGTAAGTTCACTCAAATCCACACATACCCCATCCACCAAACACATTCGTACTAACCCTCAGCAAAATAAAGAAAAACATCAAAGAAAAAACAATCATCAGAAACAAAATTTGCAATGTCACTCCCAGGGCGTCCCCAGAGAGTGAATGTTACGACACCACCCACTCAGGACCTCAAAGGATCAAGAACCATTGCGAGTGTCCACTCAATCTTCAACTCTGTAGTATTATATTAATCAAGAGTGTCTCATATTAATTGTGGCAACTCCCAAAACAAGAATGTCTCATTCGTTATAAAGCCTCCAGCTGTAACAATATGTATCTGTTTGAAACCATCAGCAATTTGTCTACTTGCCACTGTATAAAGGTGGTCACAGGAGATATGAAATATTATGGTATTTGTAATCCATCATGGTGAATGCTGGTAACGGCTATAGTGACAAATCTTGTGATTGTTGAAATCTTTTGGTTCAGATGTCCCTTTAACCTGACGTGCTACCGGCCATACATTATGTTGCGGGGAGCTGTGAACGTACTAACGGCCCAAACACACACCCTTTTCACACTTCACTCACGGTATTGTGCACTGTCCCTTTATAGCAGAGGATATATCACACTCCACATTTTCCTTTTCACCAAAACTGCGAGTATCTCATACCCTCGTGGCAGTTCGTGACCATTAATGTGTTGTGAATGTGTTGTAAACAAAGCAAATGCTTGAACATTGGTATTACCTCCTTCAGCGTATATGAGCATATGTCGGTAGTGCCGTGAGACTCTCTGTCTTCAGTGTGGTTTCTATTGGCCCCCCGTATGGGTATCTAGTCTCACCTCGCAATTTCTGTGGCTTAGGTAGCACGATATCCAGGTAACTGTGGTGGCGTCTCCTCGTTCCGACGCGCGTTTCGGGACTCCGCCCCTTTCTCAAGGAATTTGCAGGTAATGGGGTGGAGGTGTGACTTAAATAGAATCAATAGTAATCTCATTGGCTACTCGCATACACACCCCCACTCTAACGTCACATTCTACACTCGTGTTTGTGAAAGCATTGCTGAGATAGAAAACGAATGAATCTAAGACTCACGAATAGCTGGTGATCGCTGCCGAGCAGGTACTAAATAGGCTCCACATAACTCCCCAGTGAAAATATGTCAATATATGACACCTTCAAGATCCAACCGCTGTACTTTCTCTGTTCAGGGGATTATAAATGTATGTATATAGAGGCATCCGCGGCAATTTTCAATTGTAGCTCTGTATCTGCCATCAATCAACGTACCTTACACGAAACATTCCCTCTCATCAGTATTCCGCGCACAGCGTGTTTAATCAGTATAAGTTAATATTTCATATTGAGTGTAATTTGTTCAATACCGGGGGTCCCGCCACGGGATATCCTATTTGTGTGAAACATTAGGGAGACTATATGCAGTCGGTTAAGGCAACGCATGTCTCAAAGGCCCTCTTTCTGACCCTATTCTATGCTTATTCTCACAAATGTGATATTTCTAACAAATGAATCATATAAAAGAAACTACTCGAGTTAGTGTATATCCGGACCATGTGCATTGTTGCATCTTTCTGTCCAAAGAATCAATTAATCGGCTCAGACAAAGCCTATCCCAAGGGTCTCAAAGAGCCCTTTCCTACCCTATTCTATGTTGTTTCTCGCAATTCTAATTTCTATAACAAATGAGTCCTACAGAAGGAACTGCCCTTATGTCATCGATTCTGCTTCAACGTATTTATAGGATAGATGGTTAATTCTATCCAAAGGAAACTAGATCCCATACATCCTACGTAGATATCGCAGGACTACCGTTATTGGATCTAAGTGTCCACAAGTTATAATTAATTTGAACCTTTATCATGGCTCTATACCCTGTGTATTGTTGGAATTTCATGTCCAAAGCATCGCAATTCTTCATACCCTTTCCTACTTCTCTTCAGTTTTTCATCTTTTAGAGAGGACATATTCAGAGAAGGAAATTCGCCAATCAAGAACTATTGAAAATCTCAGATAAAATTTCCCCAGGAAATGTCTCTATTGAGACCTCTAGGGACCATGGTATCCAATTTTTTAATCCATAGTGCCTCCTTACGGAATAGTATTTTCTGTCTGTCACCTCCCCTCCGTAAGGGGGAGACCCCATCAATTACTTGAAACCTTAATTGGCTCTTGTTGTGTGCCAATCGGGTGAAATGATGGGCCACAGGTGCATCCTCGTCATCCTTGCCTATGGCTGCTTTATGCTGGCGTATCCTATCACGGACAGTCTGTGTGGTCTCTCCTACATATGCTAGGCCACATGGGCACTTAATAACATATATAACATATTTAGAATTGCAGGAGAACCTGCCATTAATCGGAATCCTTTTACCTGATAAGGGGTGGGTAATATGATCCCCTTGTAACATAGAATGGCAGAGGGCACAGTTCATGCAAGAAAAGGAGCCTTTCTTATTAATTGTAGTTGGTTTTCTCATGGAACCCCAATCAGCCCGTATTAATTCATCTTTCAGGTTTTTGTTTCTCCGAAAAGAGAATAGTGGAGTCTCTTTAAAGATCTTGCCCACCTGTGTATCCTCCCTTAACAGGTGCCAATGTTGTAAGATTATCCTTTTGAAGACCTTGCTATGTGAACCAAAATGACTCACAAAGGGCACTGAAAATTTTTTAACTTCACGAGTAGTCTTACTCAATAAACTAGCCCTGTCAATGTTCAGTACTTTATTCATGTTATCTTCCAGAATATGTACTGGATACCCTCTGTCTAAAAATTTTTTAGACATTTCATCCAGTCTCTGTAGGCAAATTCCTGGATCATCCACAATCCTTTTAGTCCGCAGTAATTGGCCTAATGGGAGGTTCTTAATCAGAGAAGGGGGATGGAAACTTTCATACCGTAAGGTATTGTTCCGATCCGTTTCTTTGGAGAATAAATCACTTCTGAGTTTCTGATCTATGATCGATATCATGGTGTCTAGAAAGCTCACCTTGGACTTACTTGCTTCCATGGTAAACTTAAGAGATTCATGTGCCGAATTAAGTTTTGATACAAATTGTATCAAGCCATCATCACTACCAGTCCAAACAAAGAAGACGTCATCTATGTAACGGTACCAGCCTAAGACAAATTTTTTATAGTCTTCATCTTTATAGACCACATCCTCCTCAAACTTCCCTACAAATAAGTTCGCATATGTAGGTGCTACGTTTGAGCCCATGGCTGTTCCTTGTTTTTGGACATAGAATGTATCTTCAAATAGAAAAAAATTTTCATATAAAATGATCTTTAAGAGATCTTTGATAAGTCTCCTTTCATTCGGTGAATACAAATTGTCCTTCTCTAAGAAATAGAATACTCCCTCTATTCCTAATTCATGAGGAATCGAGGTATAGAGACTGGCTATGTCCATTGTGACCAGTTGGCTGTTTATAGGGACCACCAATGGAGATATCTTGCACAGAAAGTCAGTCGTGTCCTGTAAATACGAACTTAAATAACCTAGTAAGGGTCTGATGAGTTGATCTACGAATACTGCTAACGGTTGGAACATTGAATCCGTACCCGCGACAATAGGTCGACCGGGAGGATCAATAAGTCTTTTATGTATTTTGGGTAATACATAAAATACCGGTATAATCGGATGTTCTTTGATCAGGAATTTTGCCTGTTTCTTAGTAATGATATCAGAGGCTAAAGCTTCCTCAATTATCTTGCTAATTTTGTTCTTTACCCTCGGTGAAGGGTCAGCCGTCAATTTAGCATAATTCTCTGTGTCCTGTAATTGGCGGAGGACCTCCTCCTTATATTTGTTCTTATGCATGATAACCAGGGCACCGCCCTTGTCAGCTGGCTTCAGGATCAAGTCCTCATTCTTCTGAATGGATATCAGTGCTAATTTCTCTTGTTTGGAGATGTTAGACTTCATTTTTGTACGAAAATTTCTTTTGAATTTTTCAAAATCTTTTTTAAATTAGCACTGATATCCATTCAGAAGAATGAGGACTTGATCCTGAAGCCAGCTGACAAGGGCGGTGCCCTGGTTATCATGCATAAGAACAAATATAAGGAGGAGGTCCTCCGCCAATTACAGGACACAGAGAATTATGCTAAATTGACGGCTGACCCTTCACCGAGGGTAAAGAACAAAATTAGCAAGATAATTGAGGAAGCTTTAGCCTCTGATATCATTACTAAGAAACAGGCAAAATTCCTGATCAAAGAACATCCGATTATACCGGTATTTTATGTATTACCCAAAATACATAAAAGACTTATTGATCCTCCCGGTCGACCTATTGTCGCGGGTACGGATTCAATGTTCCAACCGTTAGCAGTATTCGTAGATCAACTCATCAGACCCTTACTAGGTTATTTAAGTTCGTATTTACAGGACACGACTGACTTTCTGTGCAAGATATCTCCATTGGTGGTCCCTATAAACAGCCAACTGGTCACAATGGACATAGCCAGTCTCTATACCTCGATTCCTCATGAATTAGGAATAGAGGGAGTATTCTATTTCTTAGAGAAGGACAATTTGTATTCACCGAATGAAAGGAGACTTATCAAAGATCTCTTAAAGATCATTTTATATGAAAAATTTTTTCTATTTGAAGATACATTCTATGTCCAAAAACAAGGAACAGCCATGGGCTCAAACGTAGCACCTACATATGCGAACTTATTTGTAGGGAAGTTTGAGGAGGATGTGGTCTATAAAGATGAAGACTATAAAAAATTTGTCTTAGGCTGGTACCGTTACATAGATGACGTCTTCTTTGTTTGGACTGGTAGTGATGATGGCTTGATACAATTTGTATCAAAACTTAATTCGGCACATGAATCTCTTAAGTTTACCATGGAAGCAAGTAAGTCCAAGGTGAGCTTTCTAGACACCATGATATCGATCATAGATCAGAAACTCAGAAGTGATTTATTCTCCAAAGAAACGGATCGGAACAATACCTTACGGTATGAAAGTTTCCATCCCCCTTCTCTGATTAAGAACCTCCCATTAGGCCAATTACTGCGGACTAAAAGGATTGTGGATGATCCAGGAATTTGCCTACAGAGACTGGATGAAATGTCTAAAAAATTTTTAGACAGAGGGTATCCAGTACATATTCTGGAAGATAACATGAATAAAGTACTGAACATTGACAGGGCTAGTTTATTGAGTAAGACTACTCGTGAAGTTAAAAAATTTTCAGTGCCCTTTGTGAGTCATTTTGGTTCACATAGCAAGGTCTTCAAAAGGATAATCTTACAACATTGGCACCTGTTAAGGGAGGATACACAGGTGGGCAAGATCTTTAAAGAGACTCCACTATTCTCTTTTCGGAGAAACAAAAACCTGAAAGATGAATTAATACGGGCTGATTGGGGTTCCATGAGAAAACCAACTACAATTAATAAGAAAGGCTCCTTTTCTTGCATGAACTGTGCCCTCTGCCATTCTATGTTACAAGGGGATCATATTACCCACCCCTTATCAGGTAAAAGGATTCCGATTAATGGCAGGTTCTCCTGCAATTCTAAATATGTTATATATGTTATTAAGTGCCCATGTGGCCTAGCATATGTAGGAGAGACCACACAGACTGTCCGTGATAGGATACGCCAGCATAAAGCAGCCATAGGCAAGGATGACGAGGATGCACCTGTGGCCCATCATTTCACCCGATTGGCACACAACAAGAGCCAATTAAGGTTTCAAGTAATTGATGGGGTCTCCCCCTTACGGAGGGGAGGTGACAGACAGAAAATACTATTCCGTAAGGAGGCACTATGGATTAAAAAATTGGATACCATGGTCCCTAGAGGTCTCAATAGAGACATTTCCTGGGGAAATTTTATCTGAGATTTTCAATAGTTCTTGATTGGCGAATTTCCTTCTCTGAATATGTCCTCTCTAAAAGATGAAAAACTGAAGAGAAGTAGGAAAGGGTATGAAGAATTGCGATGCTTTGGACATGAAATTCCAACAATACACAGGGTATAGAGCCATGATAAAGGTTCAAATTAATTATAACTTGTGGACACTTAGATCCAATAACGGTAGTCCTGCGATATCTACGTAGGATGTATGGGATCTAGTTTCCTTTGGATAGAATTAACCATCTATCCTATAAATACGTTGAAGCAGAATCGATGACATAAGGGCAGTTCCTTCTGTAGGACTCATTTGTTATAGAAATTAGAATTGCGAGAAACAACATAGAATAGGGTAGGAAAGGGCTCTTTGAGACCCTTGGGATAGGCTTTGTCTGAGCCGATTAATTGATTCTTTGGACAGAAAGATGCAACAATGCACATGGTCCGGATATACACTAACTCGAGTAGTTTCTTTTATATGATTCATTTGTTAGAAATATCACATTTGTGAGAATAAGCATAGAATAGGGTCAGAAAGAGGGCCTTTGAGACATGCGTTGCCTTAACCGACTGCATATAGTCTCCCTAATGTTTCACACAAATAGGATATCCCGTGGCGGGACCCCCGGTATTGAACAAATTACACTCAATATGAAATATTAACTTATACTGATTAAACACGCTGTGCGCGGAATACTGATGAGAGGGAATGTTTCGTGTAAGGTACGTTGATTGATGGCAGATACAGAGCTACAATTGAAAATTGCCGCGGATGCCTCTATATACATACATTTATAATCCCCTGAACAGAGAAAGTACAGCGGTTGGATCTTGAAGGTGTCATATATTGACATATTTTCACTGGGGAGTTATGTGGAGCCTATTTAGTACCTGCTCGGCAGCGATCACCAGCTATTCGTGAGTCTTAGATTCATTCGTTTTCTATCTCAGCAATGCTTTCACAAACACGAGTGTAGAATGTGACGTTAGAGTGGGGGTGTGTATGCGAGTAGCCAATGAGATTACTATTGATTCTATTTAAGTCACACCTCCACCCCATTACCTGCAAATTCCTTGAGAAAGGGGCGGAGTCCCGAAACGCGCGTCGGAACGAGGAGACGCCACCACAGTTACCTGGATATCGTGCTACCTAAGCCACAGAAATTGCGAGGTGAGACTAGATACCCATACGGGGGGCCAATAGAAACCACACTGAAGACAGAGAGTCTCACGGCACTACCGACATATGCTCATATACGCTGAAGGAGGTAATACCAATGTTCAAGCATTTGCTTTGTTTACAACACATTCACAACACATTAATGGTCACGAACTGCCACGAGGGTATGAGATACTCGCAGTTTTGGTGAAAAGGAAAATGTGGAGTGTGATATATCCTCTGCTATAAAGGGACAGTGCACAATACCGTGAGTGAAGTGTGAAAAGGGTGTGTGTTTGGGCCGTTAGTACGTTCACAGCTCCCCGCAACATAATGTATGGCCGGTAGCACGTCAGGTTAAAGGGACATCTGAACCAAAAGATTTCAACAATCACAAGATTTGTCACTATAGCCGTTACCAGCATTCACCATGATGGATTACAAATACCATAATATTTCATATCTCCTGTGACCACCTTTATACAGTGGCAAGTAGACAAATTGCTGATGGTTTCAAACAGATACATATTGTTACAGCTGGAGGCTTTATAACGAATGAGACATTCTTGTTTTGGGAGTTGCCACAATTAATATGAGACACTCTTGATTAATATAATACTACAGAGTTGAAGATTGAGTGGACACTCGCAATGGTTCTTGATCCTTTGAGGTCCTGAGTGGGTGGTGTCGTAACATTCACTCTCTGGGGACGCCCTGGGAGTGACATTGCAAATTTTGTTTCTGATGATTGTTTTTTCTTTGATGTTTTTCTTTATTTTGCTGAGGGTTAGTACGAATGTGTTTGGTGGATGGGGTATGTGTGGATTTGAGTGAACTTACACCTGATGTTTCCTTGATACTCATGATTGCTTTTTGTGAAAGATCAATTTTGATCATATCTTTTGTTGAAGAATAAAACTTTTTGATTCTAAGACTCAGTGGCTGGGATTTTTGTAATTTTGTACTATTATTCAGTCTTTGACCGGACTTTATCCCGTGCCTGAGCGCACTAACTAGAAAGGGTGGTGCGGTCACACTTTATGGTATATAAATATTACTGTCTTATTACAGTACTGTCTGTCTGAGGGTACTGTGTATAAACATGATATAAAACTACCTTTAGGTTACATGTATAAGCTGTATTATATAACATATAAATATTACTGTCTGATTACAGTACTGTCTGAGGGTGCTGTGTATAAACATGATATAAAACTACCTTTAGGTTACATGTATAAGCTGTATTATATAACATAAATATTACCTGTCTGATTACTGTACTGTCTGTTAGAGGGTGCTGTGTATAAACATGATATAAAACTACCTTTAGGTTACATGTATAAGCTGTATTATATAACATATAAATATTACTGTCTGATTACAGTACTGTCTGTCTGAGGGTGCTGTGTATAAACATGATATAAAACTACCTTTAGGTTACATGTATAAGCTGTATTATATAACATATAAATATTACCTGTCTGATTACAGTACTGTCTGTCTGAGGGTGCTGTGTATAAACATGATATAAAACTACCTTTAGGTTACATGTATAAGCTGTATTATATAACATATAAATATTACTGTCTGATTACAGTACTGTCTGTCTGAGGGTGCTGTGTATAAACATGATATAAAACTACCTTTAGGTTACATGTATAAGCTGTATTATATAACATATAAATATTACCTGTCTGATTACAGTACTGTCTGTCTGAGGGTGCTGTGTATAAACATGATATAAAACTACCTTTAGGTTACATGTATAAGCTGTATTATATAACATATAAATATTACCTGTCTGATTACAGTACTGTCTGTCTGAGGGTGCTGTGTATAAACATGATATAAAACTACCTTTAGGTTACATGTATAAGCTGTATTATATAACATATAAATATTACCTGTCTGATTACAGTACTGTCTGTCTGAGGGTGCTGTGTATAAACATGATATAAAACTACCTTTAGGTTACATGTATAAGCTGTATTATATAACATATAAATATTACTGTCTGATTACAGTACTGTCTGTCTGAGGGTACTGTGTATAAACATGATATAAAACTACCTTTAGGTTACATGTATAAGCTGTATTATATAACATATAAATATTACTGACTGATAACAGTACTGTCTGTCTGAGGGTACTGTGTATAAACATGATATAAAACTACCTTTAGGTTACATGTATAAGCTGTATTATATAACATATAAATATTACTGTCTGATTACAGTACTGTCTGTCTGTCTGAGGGTGCTATGTATAAACATGATATAAAACTACCTTTAGGTTACATGTATAAGCTGTATTATATAACATATAAATATTACCTGTCTGATTACTGTACTGTCTGTCTGAGGGTGCTGTGTATAAACATGATATAAAACTACCTTTAGGTTACATGTATAAGCTGTATTATATAACATATAAATATTACTGTCTGATTACTGTACTGTACTGTCTGTCTGAGGGTGCTGTGTATAAACATGATATAAAACTACCTTTAGGTTACATGTATAAGCTGTATTATATAACATATAAATATTATCTGTCTGATTACAGTACTGTCTGTCTGTCTGAGGGTGCTATGTATAAACATGATATAAAACTACCTTTAGGTTATATGTATAAGCTGTATTATATAACATATAAATATTATCTGTCTGATTACAGTACTGTCTGTCTGTCTGAGGGTGCTATGTATAAACATGATATAAAACTACCTTTAGGTTATATGTATAAGCTGTATTATATAACATATAAATATTACTGTCTGATTACAGTACTGTCTGTCTGAGGGTGCTATGTATAAACATGATATAAAACTACCTTTAGGTTACATGTATAAGCTGTATTATATAACATATAAATATTACCTGTCTGATTACTGTACTGTCTGTCTGAGGGTGCTGTGTATAAACATGATATAAAACTACCTTTAGGTTACATGTATAAGCTGTATTATATAACATATAAATATTACTGTCTGATTACAGTACTGTCTGTCTGAGGGTGCTGTGTATAAACATGATATAAAACTACCTTTAGGTTACATGTATAAGCTGTATTATATAACATATAAATATTACTGTCTGATTACAGTACTGTCTGAGGGTGCTGTGTATAAACATGATATAAAACTACCTTTAGGTTACATGTATAAGCTGTATTATATAACATATAAATATTACTGTCTGATTACAGTACTGTCTGTCTGAGGGTGCTGTGTATAAACATGATATAAAACTACCTTTAGGTTACATGTATAAGCTGTATTATATAACATATAAATATTACCTGTCTGATTACTGTACTGTCTGTCTGAGGGTGCTGTGTATAAACATGATATAAAACTACCTTTAGGTTACATGTATAAGCTGTATTATATAACATATAAATATTACTGTCTGATTACAGTACTGTCTGTCTGAGGGTGCTGTGTATAAACATGATATAAAACTACCTTTAGGTTACATGTATAAGCTGTATTATATAACATATAAATATTACTGTCTGATTACTGTACTGTACTGTACTGTACTGTCTGAGGGTGCTGTGTATAAACATGATATAAAACTACCTTTAGGTTACATGTATAAGCTGTATTATATAACATATAAATATTACCTGTCTGATTACAGTACTGTCTGTCTGAGGGTGCTGTGTATAATAATGATATAAAACTACCTTTAGGTTACATGTATAAGCTGTATTATATAACATATACATATTACCTGTCTGATTACAGTACTGTCTGACTGAGGGTGCTGTGTATAAACATGATATAAACTACCTTTAGGTTACATGTATAAGCTGTATTATATAACATATAAATATTACCTGTCTGATTACAGTACTGTCTGTCTGAGGGTGCTGTGTATAAACATGATATAAAACTACCTTTAGGTTACATGTATAAGCTGTATTATATAACATATAAATATTACTGTCTGATTACAGTACTGTACTGTCTGTCTGAGGGTGCTGTGTATAAACATGATATAAAACTACCTTTAGGTTACATGTATAAGCTGTTTTATGTCATGTAATTATTGCCTAGATGACATAAGATATTGCTGTTTGCACTTAGTCCCATCCCCTCCAAACTGTCCCATTATTAAAGATGCAAAATATAAAAAAAAAAAACTTAATTGCCCATCCTTTTGTTAGAGTTATTATAATTTATTATTTTGTTGACTATATGTTTTCTCTATGTTGATGTTTTATTTGGAGTGGATCACCATAAGTTAAATGGTTTATTGTTAGAGTCTACTTCTCAGTAAAATAAAGCATTGGCAAATCCTATTGGAATGGTAGGTTGTGCCTGGTTCTTTTAGAGATACCAGTGGCAAAGGTTTAGGCCCTGCTTTCTGGCTACACTTTTCCCTGTAGGGTAGATATGCTGATCTTGTGAGCCCCAAGTGCAGGCAAAGAAGTCATCACCTGCCTAGAATGGGGTGGGGCAGAGGGAAGGAGCCGGACAGATAGCTCAGCATGCTAATGCACTGTGGCTGAGCTCTGTAGCAACCCAAGGGTTGCAGGTTCGATCCCCAGCGAGGTCCACTTAGCCTTTCATCCTTCCGAGGTCGATAAAAAGAGCAGCGCCTTGAGGCCCTTACGGGTGATTAGCTGCGCTTTACAAGTACACAATACAATACAATACATACAAGGATAACTGCCTGGGAGCCTACTTATACTAGCCCAGCTAAGGGAAATATAGCCTTCGGTTTTACCCCAGTTTCAGCAACAATCCTGCTGGTGGCAGATCTACTATTCAGGTGCTGTCCCGAGGTTTGGACTGATGAAGACCCCCCTAGCCATGTACCCTTATGTCTTGGGGAAGGAAGTCCTAGAGCTCCACTACATAAACTCTACTGGTCGCAAACAGTTTGGGTTTTCATTACATACTGTTTGGTGTCAATATGAAGCATGCTGCTGTTCTCCCTCTGATTTCACTGAAGATGTGAATTAGTGCAGGCTTACAAACATTCCCCAAATCTGCCAAGCCTGTGAGTATTACCAAGTACCAGAAAACAAATAAGCCGAACCCGCGTACCCTCAAAGCAAAAACTGATGTGACCTCGCATGCGCACTTTCACCGCGCGCACCCTCGCACCCACTTAGCAAGATTGTAGCTGACATGTGACCTCATGCGCACCGTACCCTCAAAGCAAAAACTGATGTGACCTCGCATGCGCACTTTCACCACGCGCAGATTACATTGGCAACAGATTGTAGCTGACATGAGACCCACTTAGCCTATCACACACTTGCACACTTGCAGAATGCGCACGCACCCTCGCACCCACTTAGCCTATCACACACTTACAGAATGCGCACGCGCACGCGAACCCACGCGCACGCAAACATAGCCTCAGCGTGACTAGCCGTTGAAAGCTTCGCGAGGCATAATACATTGCGCATTTGTATTGCACTGAGAAAGGTCATTCTTTGAAAGCTCCGGAATTATCGATGTCATAAAAAACAAAACATATTTACATTTAACAAAAAAAACATTTGCTCTTTACTTTAAACATTTGCTCTTTACTTTAAAAGAATTGGGTCTGGAAATTTTAGTTTAAAAAAAAAATTGTTAAAAAAAAAATGCCCTCAGGACTTATGTATGTGCTACATAGCACATAGTAAAAACAATTACCTCAGGACTTATGTATGTGCTACATAGCACATAGTAAAAACAATTACCTCAGGACTTATGTATGTGCTACATAGCACATAGTAAAAACAATTACCTCAGGACTTATGCTCAGGACTTATGTATGTGCTACATAGCACATAGTAAAAAAAATTACCTCAGGACTTATGTATGTGCTATATAGCACATAGTAAAAACAATTAGCTCAGGAGTTATGTATGTGCTACATAGCACATAGTAAAAACAATTAGCTCAGGACTTATGTATGTGCTACATAGCACATAGTAAAAACAATTACCTCAGGACTTATGTATGTGCTACATAGCACATAGTAAAAACAATTACCTCAGGACTTATGTATGTGCTACATAGCACATAGTAAAAACAATTAGCTCAGGATTTATGTATGTGCTACATAGCACATATTAAAAACAATTACCTCAGGACTTATGTATGTGCTACATAGCACATAGTAAAAACAATTACCTCAGGACTTATGCTCAGGACTTATGTATGTGCTACATAGCACATAGTAAAAAAAATTACCTCAGGACTTATGTATGTGCTACATAGCACATAGTAAAAACAATTACCTCAGGACTTATGCTCAGGACTTATGTATGTGCTACATAGCACATAGTAAAAAAAATTACCTCAGGACTTATGTATGTGCTACATAGCACATAGTAAAAACAATTAGCTCAGGAGTTATGTATGTGCTACATAGCACATAGTAAAAACAATTACCTCAGGACTTATGTATGTGCTACATAGCACATAGTAAAAACAATTAGCTCAGGAGTTATGTATGTGCTACATAGCACATAGTAAAAACAATTACCTCAGGACTTATGTATGTGCTACATAGCACATAGTAAAAACAATTACCTCAGGACTTATGTATGTGCTACATAGCTCATAGTAAAAACAATTACCTCAGGACTTATGTATGTGCTACATAGCACATAGTAAAAACAATTACCTCAGGACTTATGTATGTGCTACATAGCACATAGTAAAAACAATTACCTCAGGACTTATGTATGTGCTACATAGCACATAGTAAAAACAATTACCTCAGGACTTATGTATGTGCTACATAGCTCATAGTAAAAACAATTACCTCAGGACTTATGTATGTGCTACATAGCACATAGTAAAAACAATTACCTCAGGACTTATGTATGTGCTACATAGCAAATAGTAAAAACAATTACCTCAGGACTTATGCTCAGGACTTATGTATGTGCTACATAGCACATAGTAAAAACAATTACCTCAGGACTTATGCTCAGGACTTATGTATGTGCTACATAGCACATAGTAAAAACAATTACCTCAGGACTTATGTATGTGCTACATAGCACATAGTAAAAACAATTACCTCAGGACTTATGCTCAGGACTTATGTATGTGCTACATAGCACATAGTAAAAACAATTAGCTCAGGACTTATGTATGTGCTACATAGCACATAGTAAAAACAATTAGCTCAGGACTTATGTATGTGCTACATAGCACATAGTAAAAACAATTACCTCAGGACTTATGTATGTGCTACATAGCACATAGTAAAAAAATTACCTCAGGACTTATGCTCAGGACTTATGTATGTGCTACATAGCACATAGTAAAAACAATTACCTCAGGACTTATGTATGTGCTACATAGCACATAGTAAAAACAATTACCTCAGGACTTATGTATGTGCTACATAGCACATAGTAAAAAAAATTACCTCAGGACTTATGTATGTGCTACATAGCACATAGTAAAAACAATTACCTCAGGACTTATGTATGTGCTACATAGCACATAGTAAAAACAATTACCTCAGGACTTATGTATGTGCTACATAGCACATAGTAAAAACAATTACCTCAGGACTTATGTATGTGCTACATAGCACATAGTAAAAAAAATTACCTCAGGACTTATGCTCAGGACTTATGTATGTGCTACATAGCACATAGTAAAAACAATTAGCTCAGGACTTATGTATGTGCTACATAGCACATAGTAAAAACAATTACCTCAGGACTTATGTATGTGCTACATAGCACATAGTAAAAAAAATTACCTCAGGACTTATGCTCAGGACTTATGTATGTGCTACATAGCACATAGTAAAAACAATTACCTCAGGACTTATGTATGTGCTACATAGCACATAGTAAAAACAATTACCTCAGGACTTATGTATGTGCTACATAGCACATAGTAAAAACAATTACCTCAGGACTTATGTATGTGCTACATAGCACATAGTAAAAACAATTACCTCAGGACTTATGTATGTGCTACATAGCACATAGTAAAAACAATTACCTCAGGACTTATGTATGTGCTACATAGCACATAGTAAAAACAATTACCTCAGGACTTATGTATGTGCTACATAGCACATAGTAAAAACAATTAGCTCAGGACTTATGTATGTGCTACATAGCACATAGTAAAAACAATTAGCTCAGGACTTATGTATGTGCTACATAGCACATAGTAAAAACAATTACCTCAGGACTTATGTATGTGCTACATAGCACATAGTAAAAAAAATTAGCTCAGGACTTATGTATGTGCTACATAGCACATAGTAAAAACAATTAGCTCAGGACTTATGTATGTGCTACATAGCACATAGTAAAAACAATTACCTCAGGACTTATGTATGTGCTACATAGCACATAGTAAAAACAATTAGCTCAGGACTTATGTATGTGCTACATAGCACATAGTAAAAACAATTACCTCAGGACTTATGTATGTGCTACATAGCACATAGTAAAAAAAATTACCTCAGGACTTATGCTCAGGACTTATGTATGTGCTACATAGCACATAGTAAAAACAATTAGCTCAGGACTTATGTATGTGCTACATAGCACATAGTAAAAACAATTACCTCAGGACTTATGTATGTGCTACATAGCACATAGTAAAAAAAATTACCTCAGGACTTATGTATGTGCTACATAGCACATAGTAAAAAAAATTACCTCAGGACTTATGTATGTGCTACATAGCACATAGTAAAAACAATTACCTCAGGACTTATGTATGTGCTACATAGCACATAGTAAAAAAAATTACCTCAGGACTTATGCTCAGGACTTATGTATGTGCTACATAGCACATAGTAAAAAAAATTACCTCAGGACTTATGTATGTGCTACATAGCACATATTAAAAAAAATTACCTCAGGACTTATGCTCAGGACTTATGTATGTGCTACATAGCACATAGTAAAAAAAATGACCTCAGGACTTATGTATGTGCTACATAGCACATAGTAAAAACAATTACCTCAGGACTTATGTATGTGCTACATAGCACATAGTAAAAACAATTAGCTCAGGACTTATGTATGTGCTACATAGCACATAGTAAAAACAATTACCTCAGGACTTATGTATGTGCTACATAGCACATAGTAAAAAAAAATTACCTCAGGACTTATGCTCAGGACTTATGTATGTGCTACATAGCACATAGTAAAAACAATTAGCTCAGGACTTATGTATGTGCTACATAGCACATAGTAAAAACAATTACCTCAGGACTTATGTATGTGCTACATAGCACATAGTAAAAAAAATTACCTCAGGACTTATGTATGTGCTACATAGCACATAGTAAAAAAAATTACCTCAGGACTTATGTATGTGCTACATAGCACATAGTAAAAACAATTACCTCAGGACTTATGTATGTGCTACATAGCACATAGTAAAAAAAATTACCTCAGGACTTATGCTCAGGACTTATGTATGTGCTACATAGCACATAGTAAAAAAAATTACCTCAGGACTTATGTATGTGCTACATAGCACATATTAAAAAAAATTACCTCAGGACTTATGCTCAGGACTTATGTATGTGCTACATAGCACATAGTAAAAAAAATTACCTCAGGACTTATGTATGTGCTACATAGCACATATTAAAAAAAATTACCTCAGGACTTATGCTCAGGACTTATGTATGTGCTACATAGCACATAGTAAAAACAATTAGCTCAGGACTTATGTATGTGCTACATAGCACATAGTAAAAACAATTACCTCAGGACTTATGTATGTGCTACATAGCTCATAGTAAAAACAATTACCTCAGGACTTATGTATGTGCTACATAGCACATAGTAAAAACAATTACCTCAGGACTTATGTATGTGCTACATAGCACATAGTAAAAACAATTACCTCAGGACTTATGTATGTGCTACATAGCACATAGTAAAAACAATTACCTCAGGACTTATGTATGTGCTACATAGCACATAGTAAAAACAATTACCTCAGGACTTATGTATGTGCTACATAGCTCATAGTAAAAACAATTACCTCAGGACTTATGTATGTGCTACATAGCACATAGTAAAAACAATTACCTCAGGACTTATGTATGTGCTACATAGCACATAGTAAAAACAATTACCTCAGGACTTATGTATGTGCTACATAGCACATAGTAAAAACAATTACCTCAGGACTTATGTATGTGCTACACAGCGGCCTAGATTTGGAGTTCGGCGGTAGGCGTCAAAACCAGCGTTAGAGGCTCCTAACGCTGGTTTTGGCCGCCCGCTGGTATTTGGAGTCAGTGATTAAAGGGTCTAACGCTCACTTTTCAGCCGCGACTTTTCCATACCGCAGATCCCCCTACGCCATTTGCGTAGCCTATCTTTTCAATGGGATCTTTCTAACGCCGGTATTTAGAGTCGTTTCCGAAGTGAGCGTTAGAGCTCTAACGACAAGATTCCAGACGCCTGAAAATAGCAGGAGTTAAGAGCTTTCTGGCTAACGCCGGTTTATAAAGCTCTTAACTACTGTACCCTAAAGTACACTAACACCCATAAACTACCTATGTACCCCTAAACCGAGGTCCCCCCACATCGCCGCCACTCGATTAAAATTTTTAACCCCTAATCTGCCGACCGCCACCTATGTTATACTTATGTACCCCTAATCTGCTGCCCCTAACCCCGCCGACCCCTGTATTACATTTATTAAACCCTAACTTGCCCCCCACAACGTCGCCGCCAGCTACTTAAAATAATTAACCCCTAATCTTCCGACCGCAAATCGCCGCCACCTACGTTATCCCTATGTACCCCTAATCTGCTGCCCCTAACATCGCCGACCCCTATATTATATTTATTAACCCCTAATCTGCCCCCCTCAACGTCGCCGACACCTGCCTACACTTATTAACCCCTAATCTGCCGAGCGGACCTGAGCGCTACTATAATAAATGTATTAACCCCTAATCCGCCTCACTAACCCTATCATAAATAGTATTAACCCCTAATCTGCCCTCCCTAACATCGCCGACACCTAACTTCAATTATTAACCCCTAATCTGCCGACCGGAGCTCACCGCTATTCTAATAAATGTATTAACCCCTAAAGCTAAGTCTAACCCTAACACTAACACCCCCCTAAGTTAAATATAATTTTTATCTAACGAAATAAATTAACTCTTATTAAATAACTTATTCCTATTTAAAGCTAAATACTTACCTGTAAAATAAATCCTAATATAGCTACAATATAAATTATAATTATATTATAGCTATTTTAGGATTAATATTTATTTTACAGGCAACTTTGTAATTATTTTAACCAGGTACAATAGCTATTAAATAGTTAAGAACTATTTAATAGTTACCTAGTTAAAATAATAACAAATTTACCTGTAAAATAAATCCTAACCTAAGTTATAATTAAACCTAACACTACCCTATCAATAAAATAATTAAATAAACTACCTACAATTACCTACAATTAACCTAACACTACACTATCAATAAATGAATTAAACACAATTCCTACAAATAAATACAATTAAATAAACTAGCTAAAGTACAAAAAATAAAAAAGAACTAAGTTACAGAAAATAAAAAAATATTTACAAACATAAGAAAAATATTACAACAATTTTAAACTAATTACACCTACTCTAAGCCCCCTAATAAAATAACAAAGCCCCCCAAAATAAAAAATTCCCTACCCTATTCTAAATTAAAAAAGTTACAAGCTCTTTTACCTTACCAGCCCTGAACAGGGCCCTTTGCGGGGCATGTCCCAAGAAGTTCAGCTCTTTTGCCTGTAAAAAAAAACATACAATACCCCCCCCCAACATTACAACCCACCACCCACATACCCCTAATCTAACCCAAACCCCCCTTAAATAAACCTAACACTAATCCCCTGAAGATCTTCCTACCTTGTCTTCACCATCCAGGTATCACCGATCCGTCCTGGCTCCAACATCTTCATCCAACCCAAGCGGGGGTTGGCGATCCATAATCCGGTCCAGAAGAGGCTCCAAAGTCTTCCTCCTATCCGGCAAGAAGAGGACATCCGGACCGGCAAACATCTTCTCCAAGCGGCATCTTCGATCTTCTTCCATCCGGAGCGAAGCGGCAGGATCCTGAAGACATCCAGCGCGGAACATCCATCCGGACCGACGACTGAACGACGAATGACTGTTCCTTTAAGGGACGTCATCCAAGATGGCGTCCCTCGAATTCCGATTGGCTGATAGGATTCTATCAGCCAATCGGAATTAAGGTAGGAATTTTCTGATTGGCTGATGGAATCAGCCAATCAGAATCTAGTTCAATCCGATTGGCCGATCCAATCAGCCAATCAGATTGAGCTCGCATTCTATTGGCTGATCGGAACAGCCAATAGAATGCGAGCTCAATCTGATTGGCTGATTGGATCAGCCAATCGGATTGAACTTGATTCTGATTGGCTGATTCCATCAGCCAATCAGAAAATTCCTACCTTAATTCCGATTGGCTGATAGAATCCTATCAGCCAATCGGAATTCGAGGGACGCCATCTTGGATGACGTCCCTTAAAGGAACAGTCATTCGTCGTTCAGTCGTCGGTCCGGATGGATGTTCCGCGCTGGATGTCTTCAGGATCCTGCCGCTTCGCTCCGGATGGAAGAAGATCGAAGATGCCGCTTGGAGAAGATGTTTGCCGGTCCGGATGTCCTCTTCTTGCCGGATAGGAGGAAGACTTTGGAGCCTCTTCTGGACCGGATTATGGATCGCCAACCCCCGCTTGGGTTGGATGAAGATCTTGGAGCCAGGACGGATCGGTGATACCTGGATGGTGAAGACAAGGTAGGAAGATCTTCAGGGGATTAGTGTTAGGTTTATTTAAGGGGGGTTTGGGTTAGATTAGGGGTATGTGGGTGGTGGGTTGTAATGTTGGGGGGGGTATTGTATGTTTTTTTTTACAGGCAAAAGAGCTGAACTTCTTGGGGCATGCCCCGCAAAGGGCCCTGTTCAGGGCTGGTAAGGTAAAAGAGCTTGTAACTTTTTTAATTTAGAATAGGGTAGGGAATTTTTTATTTTGGGGGGCTTTGTTATTTTATTAGGGGGCTTAGAGTAGGTGTAATTAGTTTAAAATTGTTGTAATATTTTTCTTATGTTTGTAAATATTTTTTTATTTTCTGTAACTTAGTTCTTTTTTATTTTTTGTACTTTAGCTAGTTTATTTAATTGTATTTATTTGTAGGAATTGTGTTTAATTCATTTATTGATAGTGTAGTGTTAGGTTAATTGTAGGTAATTGTAGGTAGTTTATTTAATTATTTTATTGATAGGGTAGTGTTAGGTTTAATTATAACTTAGGTTAGGATTTATTTTACAGGTAAATTTGTTATTATTTTAACTAGGTAACTATTAAATAGTTCTTAACTATTTAATAGCTATTGTACCTGGTTAAAATAAATACAAAGTTACCTGTAAAATAAATATTAATCCTAAAATAGCTATAATATAATTATAATTTATATTGTAGCTATATTAGGATTTATTTTACAGGTAAGTATTTAGCTTTAAATAGAAATAAGTTATTTAATAAGAGTTAATTTATTTCGTTAGATAAATATTATATTTAACTTAGGGGGGTGTTAGTGTTAGGGTTAGACTTAGCTTTAGGGGTTAATCCATTTATTAGAATAGCGGTGAGCTCCGCTCGGCAGATTAGGGGTTAATAATTGAAGTTAGGTGTCGGCGATGTTAGCGAGGGCAGATTAGGGGTTAATACTATTTATGATAGGGTTAGTGAGGCGGATTAGGGGTTAATAACTTTATTATAGTAGCGCTCAGGTCCGCTCGGCAGATTAGGGGTTAATAAGTGTAGGCAGGTGTCGGCGACGTTGTGGGGGGCAGGTTAGGGGTTAATAAATATAATATAGGGGTCGGCGGTGTTACGGGTAGCAGATTAGGGGTACATAGGGATAACGTAGGTGGCGGCGGTTTACGGAGCGGCAGATTAGGGGTTTAAAAAAATATGCAGGGGTCAGCGATAGCGGGGGCGGCAGATTAGGGGTTAATAAGTGTAAGGTTAGGGGTGTTTAGACTCGGGGTACATGTTAGAGTGTTAGGTGCAGACGTAGGAAGTGTTTCCCCATAGGAAACAATGGGGCTGCGTTAGGAGCTGAACGCTGCTTTTTTGCAGGTGTTAGGTTTTTTTTCAGCTCAAACAGCCCCATTGTTTCCTATGGGGGAATCGTGCACGAGCACGTTTTTGAGGCCGGCCGCGTCCGTAAGCAACTCTGGTATCGAGAGTTGCATTTGCGGTAAAAATGCTCTACGCTCCTTTTTTGGAGCCTAACGCAGCATTTGTTTGAACTCTCGATACCAGAGTTAATTTTATGGTGCGGCCAGAAAAAAAGCCCGCGGAGCGTTAACAGCCCTTTTACCGCCGAACTCCAAATCTAGGCCAGCACATAGTAAAAACAATTACCTCAGGACTTATGTATGTGCTACATAGCACATAGTAAAAAAATTACCTCAGGACTTATGTATGTGCTACATAGCTCATAGTAAAAACAATTACCTCAGGACTTATGTATGTGCTACATAGCACATAGTAAAAACAATTACCTCAGGACTTATGTATGTGCTACATAGCACATAGTAAAAACAATTAGCTCAGGACTTATGTATGTGCTACATAGCACATAGTAAAAACAATTACCTCAGGACTTATGTATGTGCTACATAGCACATAGTAAAAACAATTACCTCAGGACTTATGTATGTGCTACATAGCACATAGTAAAAACAATTACCTCAGGACTTATGTATGTGCTACATAGCACATAGTAAAAACAATTACCTCAGGACTTATGTATGTGCTACATAGCACATAGTAAAAACAATTACCTCAGGACTTATGTATGTGCTACATAGCACATAGTAAAAACAATTACCTCAGGACTTATGTATGTGCTACATAGCACATAGTAAAAACAATTAGCTCAGGACTTATGTATGTGCTACACAGCTCATAGTAAAAACAATTACCTCAGGATTTATGTATGTGCTACATAGCACATAGTAAAAACAATTAGCTCAGGACTTATGTATGTGCTACATAGCACATAGTAAAAACAATTACCTCAGGACTTATGCTCAGGACTTATGTATGTGCTACATAGCACATAGTAAAAACAATTAGCTCAGGACTTATGTATGTGCTACATAGCACATAGTAAAAACAATTACCTCAGGACTTATGTATGTGCTACATAGCACATAGTAAAAACAATTACCTCAGGAGTTATGTATGTGCTACATAGCACATAGTAAAAACAATTACCTCAGGACTTATGTATGTGCTACATAGCACATAGTAAAAACAATTAGCTCAGGACTTATGTATGTGCTACATAGCTCATAGTAAAAACAATTACCTCAGGACTTATGTATGTGCTACATAGCACATAGTAAAAACAATTACCTCAGGACTTATGTATGTGCTACACAGCACACAGTAAAAACAATTACCTCAGGACTTATGTATGTGCTACATAGCACATAGTAAAAACAATTAGCTCAGGACTTATGTATGTGCTACATAGCACATAGTAAAAACAATTAGCTCAGGACTTATGTATGTGCTACATAGCACATAGTAAAAACAATTACCTCAGGACTTATGTATGTGCTACATAGCACATAGTAAAAACAATTACCTCAGGACTTATGTATGTGCTACATAGCACATAGTAAAAACAATTAGCTCAGGAGTTATGTATGTGCTACATAGCACATAGTAAAAACAATTACCTCAGGACTTATGTATGTGCTACATAGCACATAGTAAAAACAATTACCTCAGGACTTATGTATGTGCTACATAGCACATAGTAAAAACAATTACCTCAGGACTTATGTATGTGCTACATAGCACATAGTAAAAACAATTAGCTCAGGACTTATGTATGTGCTACATAGCACATAGTAAAAAAAATTACCTCAGGAGTTATGTATGTGCTACATAGCACATAGTAAAAACAATTACCTCAGGACTTATGTATGTGCTACATAGCTCATAGTAAAAACAATTACCTCAGGACTTATGTATGTGCTACATAGCACATAGTAAAAACAATTACCTCAGGACTTATGTATGTGCTACATAGCACATAGTAAAAACAATTACCTCAGGACTTATGAATGTGCTACATAGCACATAGTAAAAACAATTACCTCAGGACTTATGTATGTGCTACACAGCGGCCTAGATTTGGAGTTCGGCGGTAGCCGTCAAAACCAGCGTTAGAGGCTCCTAACGCTGGTTTTGGCCGCCCGCTGGTATTTGGAGTCAGTGATTAAAGGGTCTAACGCTCACTTTTCAGCCGCGACTTTTCCATACCGCAGATCCCCCTACGCCATTTGCGTAGCCTATCTTTTCAATGGGATCTTTCTAACGCCGGTATTTAGAGTCGTTTCCGAAGTGAGCGTTAGAGCTCTAACGACAAGATTCCAGACGCCTGAAAATAGCAGGAGTTAAGAGCTTTCTGGCTAACGCTGGTTTATAAAGCTCTTAACTACTGTACCCTAAAGTACACTAACACCCATAAACTACCTATGTACCCCTAAACCGAGGTCCCCCCACATCGCCGCCACTCGATTAAAATTTTTAACCCCTAATCTGCCGACCGCCACCTACGTTATACTTATGTACCCCTAATCTGCTGCCCCTAACCCCGCCGACCCCTGTATTACATTTATTAAACCCTAACTTGCCCCCCACAACGTCGCCGCCAGCTACTTAAAATAATTAACCCCTAATCTTCCGACCGCAAATCGCCGCCACCTACGTTATCCCTATGTACCCCTAATCTGCTGCCCCTAACATCGCCGACCCCTATATTATATTTATTAACCCCTAATCTGCCCCCCTCAACGTCGCCGACACCTGCCTACACTTATTAACCCCTAATCTGCCGAGCGGACCTGAGCGCTACTATAATAAATGTATTAACCCCTAATCCGCCTCACTAACCCTATCATAAATAGTATTAACCCCTAATCTGCCCTCCCTAACATCGCCGACACCTAACTTCAATTATTAACCCCTAATCTGCCGACCGGAGCTCACCGCTATTCTAATAAATGTATTAACCCCTAAAGCTAAGTCTAACCCTAACACTAACACCCCCCTAAGTTAAATATAATTTTTATCTAACGAAATAAATTAACTCTTATTAAATAACTTATTCCTATTTAAAGCTAAATACTTACCTGTAAAATAAATCCTAATATAGCTACAATATAAATTATAATTATATTATAGCTATTTTAGGATTAATATTTATTTTACAGGCAACTTTGTAATTATTTTAACCAGGTACAATAGCTATTAAATAGTTAAGAACTATTTAATAGTTACCTAGTTAAAATAATAACAAATTTACCTGTAAAATAAATCCTAACCTAAGTTATAATTAAACCTAACACTACCCTATCAATAAAATAATTAAATAAACTACCTACAATTACCTACAATTAACCTAACACTACACTATCAATAAATGAATTAAACACAATTCCTACAAATAAATACAATTAAATAAACTAGCTAAAGTACAAAAAATAAAAAAGAACTAAGTTACAGAAAATAAAAAAATATTTACAAACATAAGAAAAATATTACAACAATTTTAAACTAATTACACCTACTCTAAGCCCCCTAATAAAATAACAAAGCCCCCCAAAATAAAAAATTCCCTACCCTATTCTAAATTAAAAAAGTTACAAGCTCTTTTACCTTACCAGCCCTGAACAGGGCCCTTTGCGGGGCATGCCCCAAGAAGTTCAGCTCTTTTGCCTGTAAAAAAAAACATACAATACCCCCCCCCCAACATTACAACCCACCACCCACATACCCCTAATCTAACCCAAACCCCCCTTAAATAAACCTAACACTAATCCCCTGAAGATCTTCCTACCTTGTCTTCACCATCCAGGTATCACCGATCCGTCCTGGCTCCAAGATCTTCATCCGACCCAAGCGGGGGTTGGCGATCCATAATCCGGTCCAGAAGAGGCTCCAAAGTCTTCCTCCTATCCGGCAAGAAGAGGACATCCGGACCGGCAAACATCTTCTCCAAGCGGCATCTTCGATCTTCTTCCATCCGGAGCGAAGCGGCAGGATCCTGAAGACATCCAGCGCGGAACATCCATCCGGACTGACGACTGAACGACGAATGACTGTTCCTTTAAGGGACGTCATCCAAGATGGCGTCCCTCGAATTCCGATTGGCTGATAGGATTCTATCAGCCAATCGGAATTAAGGTAGGAATTTTCTGATTGGCTGATGGAATCAGCCAATCAGAATCAAGTTCAATCCGATTGGCTGATCCAATCAGCCAATCAGATTGAGCTCGCATTCTATTGGCTGTTCCGATCAGCCAATAGAATGCGAGCTCAATCTGATTGGCTGATTGGATCGGCCAATCGGATTGAACTAGATTCTGATTGGCTGATTCCATCAGCCAATAAGAAAATTCCTACCTTAATTCCGATTGGCTGATAGAATCCTATCAGCCAATCGGAATTCGAGTGACGCCATCTTGGATGACGTCCCTTAAAGGAACAGTCATTCGTCGTTCAGTCGTCGGTCCGGATGGATGTTCCGCGCTGGAAGTCTTCAGGATCCTGCCGCTTCGCTCCGGATGGAAGAAGATCGAAGATGCCGCTTGGAGAAGATGTTTGCCGATCCGGATGTCCTCTTCTTGCCGGATAGGAGGAAGACTTTGGAGCCTCTTCTGGACCGGATTATGGATCGCCAACCCCCGCTTGGGTTGGATGAAGATCTTGGAGCCAGGACGGATCGGTGATACCTGGATGGTGAAGACAAGGTAGGAAGATCTTCAGGGGATTAGTGTTAGGTTTATTTAAGGGGGGTTTGGGTTAGATTAGGGGTATGTGGGTGGTGGGTTGTAATGTTGGGGGGGGGGTATTGTATGTTTTTTTTTACAGGCAAAAGAGCTGAACTTCTTGGGGCATGCCCCGCAAAGGGCCCTGTTCAGGGCTGGTAAGGTAAAAGAGCTTGTAACTTTTTTAATTTAGAATAGGGTAGGGATTTTTTTATTTTGGGGGGCTTTGTTATTTTATTAGGGGGCTTAGAGTAGGTGTAATTAGTTTAAAATTGTTGTAATATTTTTCTTATGTTTGTAAATATTTTTTTATTTTCTGTAACTTAGTTCTTTTTTATTTTTTGTACTTTAGCTAGTTTATTTAATTGTATTTATTTGTAGGAATTGTGTTTAATTCATTTATTGATAGTGTAGTGTTAGGTTAATTGTAGGTAATTGTAGGTAGTTTATTTAATTATTTTATTGATAGGGTAGTGTTAGGTTTAATTATAACTTAGGTTAGGATTTATTTTACAGGTAAATTTGTTATTATTTTAACTAGGTAACTATTAAATAGTTCTTAACTATTTAATAGCTATTGTACCTGGTTAAAATAAATACAAAGTTACCTGTAAAATAAATATTAATCCTAAAATAGCTATAATATAATTATAATTTATATTGTAGCTATATTAGGATTTATTTTACAGGTAAGTATTTAGCTTTAAATAGAAATAAGTTATTTAATAAGAGTTAATTTATTTTGTTAGATAAATATTATATTTAACTTAGGGGGGTGTTAGTGTTAGGGTTAGACTTAGCTTTAGGGGTTAATCCATTTATTAGAATAGCGGTGAGCTCCGCTCGGCAGATTAGGGGTTAATAATTGAAGTTAGGTGTCTGCGATGTTAGGGAGGGCAGATTAGGGGTTAATACTATTTATGATAGGGTTAGTGAGGCGGATTAGGGGTTAATAACTTTATTATAGTAGCGCTCAGGTCCGCTCGGCAGATTAGGGGTTAATAAGTGTAGGCAGGTGTCGGCGACGTTGTGGGGGGCAGGTTAGGGGTTAATAAATATAATATAGGGGTCGGCGGTGTTAGGGGTAGCAGATTAGGGGTACATAGGGATAACGTAGGTGGCGGCGGTTTACGGAGCGGCAGATTAGGGGTTTAAAAAAATATGCAGGGGTCAGCGATAGCGGGGGCGGCAGATTAGGGGTTAATAAGTGTAAGGTTAGGGGTGTTTAGACTCGGGGTACATGTTAGAGTGTTAGGTGCAGACGTAGGAAGTGTTTCCCCATAGGAAACAATGGGGCTGCGTTAGGAGCTGAACGCTGCTTTTTTGCAGGTGTTAGGTTTTTTTTCAGCTCAAACAGCCCCATTGTTTCCTATGGGGGAATCGTGCACGAGCACGTTTTTGAGGCCGGCCGCGTCCGTAAGCAACTCTGGTATCGAGAGTTGCATTTGCGGTAAAAATGCTCTACGCTCCTTTTTTGGAGCCTAACGCAGCATTTGTTTGAACTCTCGATACCAGAGTTAATTTTATGGTGCGGCCAGAAAAAAGCCCGCGGAGCGTTAACAGCCCTTTTACCGCCGAACTCCAAATCTAGGCCAGCACATAGTAAAAACAATTAGCTCAGGACTTATGTATGTGCTACACAGCACATAGTAAAAACAATTAGCTCAGGATTTATGTATGTGCTACATAGCACATAGTAAAAAAAATTACCTCAGGACTTATGTATGTGCTACATAGCACATAGTAAAAAAAATTACCTCAGGACTTATGCTCAGGACTTATGTATGTGCTACATAGCACATATTAAAAACAATTAGCTCAGGACTTATGCTCAGGACTTATGTATGTGCTACATAGCACATAGTAAAAAAAATTACCTCAGGACTTATGTATGTGCTACATAGCACATATTAAAAAAAATTACCTCAGGACTTATGCTCAGGACTTATGTATGTGCTACATAGCACATAGTAAAAACAATTACCTCAGGAGTTATGTATGTGCTACATAGCACATAGTAAAAACAATTACCTCAGGACTTATGTATGTGCTACATACCACATAGTAAAAACAATTAGCTCAGGAGTTATGTATGTGCTACATAGCACATAGTAAAAACAATTAGCTCAGGAGTTATGTATGTGCTACATAGCACATAGTAAAAACAATTAGCTCAGGAGTTATGTATGTGCTACATAGCACATAGTAAAAACAATTACCTCAGGACTTATGTATGTGCTACATAGCACATAGTAAAAACAATTACCTCAGGACTTATGTATGTGCTACATAGCACATAGTAAAAACAATTAGCTCAGGACTTATGTATGTGCTACATAGCACATAGTAAAAACAATTACCTCAGGACTTATGTATGTATGTGCTACATAGCACATAGTAAAAACAATTACCTCAGGACTTATGTATGTGCTACATAGCACATAGTAAAAACAATTACCTCAGGACTTATGTATGTGCTACATAGCACATAGTAAA
>NC_069501.1:11084227-11301727 GCF_027579735.1 Bombina bombina
CGGTATATAATATGTGTGGATACAGTAAATGAGTATATAAACGGTATATAATATGTGTGGGTACAGTAAATGAGTATATAAACGGTATATAATATGTGTGTGGGTACAGTAATGAGTATATAAACGGTATATAATATGTGTGGGTACAGTAAATGAGTATATAAACAGTATATAATATGTGTTTGTATAGTAATGAGTATATAAACGGTATATAATATGTGTGGGTACAGTAAATGAGTATATTAACGGTATATAATATGTGTGGGTACAGTAATGAGTATATAAACGGTATATAATATGTGTGAGTACAGTAATGAGTATATAAACGGTATATAATATATGTGGGTACAGTAAATGAGTATATAAACGGTATATAATATGTGTGGGTACAGTAAATGAGTATATAAACGGTATATAATATGTGTGGGTACAGTAAATGAGTATATAAACAGTATATAATATGTGTGGGTACAGTAATGAGTATATAAACAGTATATAATATGTGTGGGTACAGTAATGAGTATATAAACGGTATATAATATGTGTGGGTACAGTAAATTAGTATATAAACAGTATATAATATGTGTGTGTACAGTAATGAGTATATAAACGGTATATAATATGTGTGGGTACAGTAAATGAGTATATAAACGGTATATAATATGTGTGGGTACAGTAAATGAGTATATAAACGGTATATAATATGTGTGAGTACAGTAAATGAGTATATAAACGGTATATAATATGTGTGGGTACAGTAAATGAGTATATAAACGGTATATAATATGTGTGAGTACAGTAAATGAGTATATAAACGGTATATAATATGTGTGGGTACAGTAAATGAGTATATAAACGGTATATAATATGTGTGAGTACAGTAAATGAGTATATAAACGGTATATAATATGTGTGGGTACAGTAAATGAGTATATAAACGGTATATAATATGTGTGAGTACAGTAATGAGTATATAAACAGTATATAATATGTGTGGGTACAGTAAATGAGTATATAAACTGTATATAATATGTGTGGGTACAGTAATGAGTATATAAACAGTATATAATATGTGTGTGTACAGTAATGAGTATATAAACGGTATATAATATGTGTAGGTACAGTAATGAGTATATAAACGGTATATAATATGTGTAGGTACAGTAATGAGTATATAAACGGTATATAATATGTGTAGGTACAGTAATGAGTATATAAATGGTATATATTATATGTGGGTACAGTAAATGAGTATATAAACGGTATATAATATGTGTGTGTACAGTAATGAGTATATAAACGGTATATAATATGTGTAGGTACAGTAATGAGTATATAAACTGTATATAATATGTGTGGGTACAGTAATGAGTATATAAACGGTATATAATATGTGTAGGTACAGTAATGAGTATATAAACGGTATATAATATGTGTAGGTACAGTAATGAGTATATAAACGGTATATAATATGTGTAGGTACAGTAATGAGTATATAAACGGTATATAATATGTGTAGGTACAGTAATGAGTATATAAACGGTATATAATATGTGTAGGTACAGTAAATGAGTATATAAACGGTATATAATATGTTCGGGTACAGTAAATGAATATATAAACGGTATATAATATGTGTGGGTACAGTAAATGAGTATATAAACAGTATATAATATGTGTGTGTACAGTAATGAGTATATAAACGGTATATAATATGTGTAGGTACAGTAATGAGTATATAAACGGTATATAATATGTGTGGGTACAGTAAATGAGTATATAAACGGTATATAATATGTGTGGGTACAGTAAATGAGTATATAAACGGTATATAATATGTGTGGGTACAGTAAATGAGTATATAAACGGTATATAATATGTGTGGGTACAGTAAATGAGTATATAATATGTGTGAGTACAGTAATCAGTATATAATATGTGTGGGTACAGTAAATGAGTATTTAAACGGTATATAATATGTGTGGGTACAGTAAATGAGTATATAAACGGTATATAATATGTGTGGGTACAGTAAATGAGTATATAAACGGTATATAATATGTGTGGGTACAGTAAATGAGTATATAAACAGTATATAATATGTGTGGGTACAGTAAATGAGTATATAAACGGTATATAATATGTGTGAGTACAGTAATGAGTATATAAACGGTATATAATATGTGTGGGTACAGTAAATGAGTATATAAACGGTATATAATATGTGTGAGTACAGTAATGAGTATATAAACGGTATATAATATGTGTGGGTAAAGTAATGAGTATATAAACTGTATATAATATGTGTGGGTACAGTAATGAGTATATAAACGGTATATAATATGTGTGGGTACAGTAATGAGTATATAAACGGTATATAATATGTGTGGGTACAGTAAATAAGTATATAAACGGTATATATGTGTGTGTACAGTAAATGAGTATATAAACAGTATATAATATGTGTGGGTACAGTAAATGAGTATATAAACAGTATATAATATGTGTGGGTACAGTAAATGAGTATATAAACGGTATATAATATGTGTGGGTACAGTAATGAGTATATAAACAGTATATAATATGTGTGTGTACAGTAAATGAGTATATAAACGGTATATAATATGTGTGGGTACAGTAAATGAGTATATAAACGGTATATAATAATATGTACGGGTACAGTAAATGAGTATATAAACGGTATATAATATGTGTGTGTACAGTAAATGAGTATATAAACGGTATATAATATGTGTGTGTACAGTAATGAGTATATAAACGGTATATAATATGTGTGGGTATAGTAATGAGTATATAAACGGTATATAATAATATGTACGGGTACAGTAAATGAGTATATAAACAGTATATAATATGTGGGTACAGTAAATGAGTATATAATCGGTATATAATATGTGTGTGTACAGTAAATGAGTATATAAACAGTGTATAATATGTGTGGGTACAGTAATGAGTATATAAACGGTATATAATATGTGTGGGTACAGTAATGAGTATATAAACGGTATATAATATGTGTACAGTAAATGAGTATGTAAACGGTATATAAAATGTGTGGGTACAGTAAATGAGTATATAAACGGTATATAATATGTGTGGGTACAGTAATGAGTATATAAACGGTATATAATATGTGTGAGTACAGTAATGAGTATATAAACGGTATATAATATATGTGGGTACAGTAAATTAGTATATAAACGGTATATAATATGTGTGGATACAGTAAATGAGTATATAAACGGTATATAATATGTGTGGGTACAGTAAATGAGTATATAAACGGTATATAATATGTGTGTGGGTACAGTAATGAGTATATAAACGGTATATAATATGTGTGGGTACAGTAAATGAGTATATAAACAGTATATAATATGTGTTTGTATAGTAATGAGTATATAAACGGTATATAATATGTGTGGGTACAGTAAATGAGTATATTAACGGTATATAATATGTGTGGGTACAGTAATGAGTATATAAACGGTATATAATATGTGTGAGTACAGTAATGAGTATATAAACGGTATATAATATATGTGGGTACAGTAAATGAGTATATAAACGGTATATAATATGTGTGGGTACAGTAAATGAGTATATAAACGGTATATAATATGTGTGGGTACAGTAAATGAGTATATAAACAGTATATAATATGTGTGGGTACAGTAATGAGTATATAAACAGTATATAATATGTGTGGGTACAGTAATGAGTATATAAACGGTATATAATATGTGTGGGTACAGTAAATGAGTATATAAACAGTATATAATATGTGTGTGTACAGTAATGAGTATATAAACGGTATATAATATGTGTGGGTACAGTAAATGAGTATATAAACGGTATATAATATGTGTGGGTACAGTAAATGAGTATATAAACGGTATATAATATGTGTGAGTACAGTAAATGAGTATATAAACGGTATATAATATGTGTGGGTACAGTAAATGAGTATATAAACGGTATATAATATGTGTGAGTACAGTAAATGAGTATATAAACGGTATATAATATGTGTGGGTACAGTAAATGAGTATATAAACGGTATATAATATGTGTGAGTACAGTAAATGAGTATATAAACGGTATATAATATGTGTGGGTACAGTAATGAGTATATAAACGGTATATAATATGTGTAGGTACAGTAATGAGTATATAAACGGTATATAATATGTGTAGGTACAGTAATGAGTATATAAACGGTATATAATATGTGTGTGTACAGTAATGAGTATATAAACGGTATATAATATGTGTGTGTACAGTAATGAGTATATAAACGGTATATAATATGTGTGGGTACAGTAATGAGTATATAAACGGTATATAATATGTGTGTGTACAGTAAATGAGTATATAAACGGTATATAATATGTGTGTGTACAGTAAATGAGTATATAAACGGTATATAATATGTGTGTGTACAGTAATGAGTATATAAACGGTATATATGTGTGGGTACAGTAAATGAGTATATAAACGGTATATAATATGTGTGTGTACAGTAAATGAGTATATAAACGGTATATAATATGTGTGGGTACAGTAATGAGTATATAAACGGTATATATGTGTGGGTACAGTAAATGAGTATATAAACGGTATATAATATGTGTGTGTACAGTAATGAGTATATAAACGGTATATAATATGTGTGGGTACAGTAATGAGTATATAAACGGTATATAATATGTGTGGGTACAGTAAATGAGTATATAAACGGTATATAATATGTGTAGGTACAGTAATGAGTATATAAACGGTATATAATATGTGTGTGTACAGTAAATGAGTATATAAACGGTATATAATATGTGTGGGTACAGTAATGAGTATATAAACGGTATATAATATGTGTGGGTACAGTAAATGAGTATATAAACGGTATATATGTGTGTGTACAGTAAATGAGTATATAAACGGTATATAATAATATGTACGGGTACAGTAAATGAGTATATAAACTGTATATAATATGTGTGGGTACAGTAAATGAGTATATAAACAGTATATAATATGTGTGGGTACAGTAAATGAGTATATAAACGGTATATAATATGTGTGTGTACAGTAAATGAGTATATAAACGGTATATAATAATATGTACGGGTACAGTAAATGAGTATATAAACTGTATATAATATGTGTGGGTACAGTAAATGAGTATATAAACAGTATATAATATGTGTGGGTACAGTAAATGAGTATATAAACGGTATATAATATGTGTGTGTACAGTAAATGAGTATATAAACGGTATATAATATGTGTAGGTACAGTAATGAGTATATAAACGGTATATAATATGTGTGGGTACAGTAAATGAGTATATAAACGGTATATAATATGTGTGGGTACAGTAATGAGTATATAAACGGTATATAATATGTGTGGGTACAGTAATGAGTATATAAACGGTATATAATATGTGTAGGTACAGTAATGAGTATATAAACGGTATATAATATGTGTGTGTACAGTAAATGAGTAAGAGGAAAATTACAGCTAAACACAAACACAGCAGAAATGTAAAAATAACCCTGGTCCCGAACGGTAAGAAAACTGAAAAATGGTCTGGTCACTAAGGGGTTAAACAACTAATTTACATATTATCGTCAGCCTAATCATTTGTTAGATTGCATCATTCTATCTAGCATTTATTTCGTGTTTAATGTCCCTTTAAGGCCGATCATCTCTTTATCTACTTACTATAAGCAATGCTTCGTCATATTATGCAGAAAAAAACACAAAGGATAATTTTGCAGGGTTTAGAGATTGTGATTCTATGGTAAAGTGGGGACGATTTATCAAGGGCCGAATGGCCCCTAATGCCCCTGTTTCTGCGCGAGCCTTCAGGCTCACCGGTCTTAAGACCACTGCTCCATAACTGGTCCGTATGCTCTGAGGCTGCAGACATCAATTCGCCCGATCCTATACGATCGGGCTGTTTGACAGGGAGCGTCATTGCACAAGCGGTTCACAAGCACTGCTTGTTCAATGATAAATGCAGACAGCGTATGCTGTCGGCATTCATCGTTGTCTGTCGGACATGATCCGCTGAGCGGATCATGCCGGACAGATCAATGATAAATCGGCCCCAGTGTCTGTATGTATGTAATGTATCTGTGTGTGTGTACTGTGTTTGAATATGTGTGTGTGTATTTGTGTGTGTGCTGTCTGTGTGTATCTGTGTGTGTGTGTATATACAGTGGGGCAAGAAAGTATTTAGTCAGCCACCAATTGTGCAAGTTCTCCCACTTAAGAAGATGAGAGAGGCCTGTAATTTTCACCATAGGTATACCTCAACTATGAGAGACAAAATGTGGAAACAAATCCAGACAATCACATTGTCTGATTTGGAAAGAATTTATTTGCATATTATGGTGGAAAATAAGTATTTGGTCAATATCAAAAGTTCATCTCAATACTTTGTTATATATCCTTTGTTGGCAATGACAGAGGTCAAATGTTTTCTGTAAGTCTTCACAAGGTTGTCACACACTGTTGCTGGTATGTTGGCCCATTCCTGCATGCAGATCTCCTCTAGAGCAGTGATGTTTTGGGGATGTTGCTGGGCAACATGGACTTTCAACTCCCTTCAAAGGTTTTCTATGGGGTTGAGATCTGGAGACTGGCTAAGTCACTCCAGGACCTTGAAATGCTTCTTATGAAGCCACTCCTTTGTTGCCCGGGCAGTGTGTTTGGGATCATTGTCATGCTGAAAGACCCAGCCACGTTTCATCTTCAATGCCCTTGCTGATGGAAGGAGGTTTGCACTCAAAATCTCAACGATACATGGCCCCATTCATTCTTTCATGTACACGGATCAGTCGTCCTGTTCCCTTTGCAGAGAAACAGCCCCAAAGCATGATGTTGCCACCCCCACGCTTCACAGTAGGTATGGTGTTCTTTGGTTGCAACTCAGCATTCTCTCTCCTCCAAACACGACGAGTTGTGTTTCTACCAAACAGTTCTACTTTGGTTTCATCTGGCCATATGACATTCTCCCAATCCACTTCTAGATCATACAAATGCTCTCTAGCATACTTCAGACGGGCCTGGACATGTACTTGCTTAAGCAGGGGTACGCGTCTGACACTGCAGGATCTGAGTCCCTGGCGGCGTAGTGTGTTACTGATGGTAGCCTTTGTTACGTTGGTCCCAGCTCTCTGCAGGTCATTCACTAGGTCCCCCTGTGTGGTTCTGGGATGTTTGCTCACCGTTCTTGTGATCATTTTGACCCCACGGGGTGATATCTTGTGTGGAGCCCCAGATCGAGGGAGATTATGCGGTCTTGTATGTCTTCCATTTTCTAATTATTGCTCCCACAGTTGATTTCTTCACACCAAGCTGCTTGCCTATTGCAGATTCAGTCTTCCCAGCCTGGTGCAGGTCTACAATTTTGTTTCTGGTGTCCTTAGACAGCTCTTTGGTCTTCACCATAGTGGAGTTTGGAGTGTGACTGTTTGAGGTTGTGGACAGGTGTCTTTTATACTGATAACAAGTTCAAACAGGTGCCATTAATACAGGTAATGAGTGGAGGACAGAGGAGCATCTTAAAGAAGAAGATACAGGTCTGTGAGAGCCAGAAATCTTGCTTGTGTATAGGTGACCAAATACTTATTTTCCACCATAATATGCAAATAAATTCTTTCCAAATCAGACAATGTGATTGTCTGGATTTGTTTCCACATTTTGTCTCTCATAGTTGAGGTATACCTATGGTGAAAATTACAGGCCTCTCTCATCTTCTTAAGTGGGAGAACTTGCACAACTGGTGGCTGACTAAATACTTTTTTGCCCCACTGTACGTATCTCTGTGTGTGTGTGCTCTGTCTGTGTGTATCTCTGTGTGTGTGTGTATATATACGTATCACTGTGTGTGTGTGTGTACCTGTGTGTGTATGTGTGTGTGTGCTGTCTGTGTGTATCTGTGTGTGTGTGTGTGTGTGTGTGTGTATATATACGTATCACTGTGTGTGTGTGTACCTGTGTGTGTATCTGTGTGTGTGCTGTCTGTGTGTATCTGTGTGTGTGTGTATATACGTATCACTGTGTGTGTATGTGTGTGTGTGCTGTCTGTGTGTATCTGGGTGTGTGTAAATACGTATCACTGTGTGTGTATGTGTGTGTGTGCTGTCTGTGTATATCTGTGTGTGTATATATACGTATCACTGTGTGTGTGTGTACCTGTGTGTGTATCTGTGTGTGTGCTGTCTGTGTGTATCTGTGTGTGTGTGTGTATATACGTATCACTGTGTGTGTATGTGTGTGTGTGCTGTCTGTGTGTATCTGTGTGTGTGTATATACGTATCACTGTGTGTGTGTGTACCTGTGTGTGTATGTGTGTGTGTGCTGTCTGTGTGTATCTGTGTGTGTGTGTGTATATACGTATCACTGTGTGTGTGTGTACCTGTGTGTGTATGTGTGTGTGTGCTGTCTGTGTGTATCTGTGTGTGTGTGTGTATATACGTATCACTGTGTGTGTGTGTACCTGTGTGTGTATGTGTGTGTGTGCTGTCTGTGTGTATCTGTGTGTGTGTGTATATACGTATCACTGTGTGTGTGCTGTCTGTGTGTGTGTATATACGTATCACTGTGTGTGTGTGTACTTGTGTGTGTATGTGTGTGTTTGCTGTCTGTGTGTATCTGTGTGTGTGTGTTTATATACGTATCACTGTGTGTGTGTGTACCTGTGTGTGTATGTGTGTGTGCGCTGTCTTTGTGTATCTGTGTGTGTGTGTATATACGTATCACTGTGTGTGTATGTGTGTGTGTGCTGTCTGTGTGTATCTGTGTGTGTGTATATACGTATCACTGTGTGTGTGTGTACCTGTGTGTGTATGTGTGTGTGTGCTGTCTGTGTGTATCTGTGTGTGTGTGTATACGTATCTCTGTGTGTGTGTACCTGTGTGTGTCTGTGTGTGTGTGCTGTCTGTGTGTGTGTATCTGTGTGTTTGTGTAAGTATCTGTGTGTGTATCTGTGTTCACCTGTGTGTGTATGTGTGTGTGTACATATCTGTGTATGTGTGTGTACCTGTGTGTGTATATACGTATCTGTGTGTGTGTGTTCCTGTGTGTGTGTGTATGTGTGTGCTGTCTGTGTATATCTGTGTGTTTGTGTAAGTATCTGTGTGTGTATCTGTGTTCACCTGTGTGTGTATGTGTGTGTGTATACATATCTGTGTATGTGTGTGTACGTGTGTGTGTGCTGTCTGTGTGTAAGTATCTGTGTACGTATCTGTGTGCTGTCTGTGTGTATCTGTGTGTGTGTGTAAATACGTATCACTGTGTGTGTGTGTACCTGTGTGTGTATGTGTGTGTGTGCTGTCTGTGTGTATCTGTGTGTGTGTGTGTATATACGTATCACTGTGTGTGTGTGTACCTGTGTGTGTATGTGTGTGTGTGCTGTCTGTGTGTATCTGTGTGTGTGTGTATATACGTATCACTGTGTGTGTATGTGTGTGTGTGCTGTCTGTGTGTATCTGTGTGTGTGTATACGTATCTCTGTGTGTGTGTACCTGTGTGTGTATGTGTGTGTGTGCTGTCTGTGTGTGTGTATCTGTGTGTTTGTGTAAGTATCTGTGTGTGTATCTGTGTTCACCTGTGTGTGTATGTGTGTGTGTGTGTACATATCTGTGTATGTGTGTGTACCTGTGTGTGTATAAACGTATCTCTGTGTGTGTGTGTGTTCCTGTGTGTGTGTGTATGTGTGTGCTGTCTGTGTATATCTGTGTGTTTGTGTAAGTATCTGTGTGTGTATCTGTGTTCACCTGTGTGTGTATGTGTGTGTGTATACATATCTGTGTATGTGTGTGTACGTGTGTGTGTGCTGTCTGTGTGTAAGTATCTGTGTACGTATCTGTGTGCTGTCTGTGTGTATCCGTTTGTGTGTGTGTATGTGTGTGTGTACTTATCTATGTGTGTATCTATATGTTTACCTGTGTGTAAGTATCTATGTGTGTGTTTATTAGGGCTGGGCGATATGGGCAAAAAAAAAAATTGCGATTGCGATTTAATCACGATTTTCTTATGACTATAACACCTTAATTTTGCATTAAAAAGTTTATTTAACACTACAGAATTGAGTCTGTGTGTATCTGTGTGTGTGTGTGTGTGTATATATATACGTATCACTGTGTGTGTATGTGTGTGTGTGTATCTGTGTGTGTGTGTATATACGTAGCACTGTGTGTGTGTGTACCTGTGTGTGTATGTGTGTGTGTGCTGTCTGTGTGTATCTGTGTGTGTGTGTGTGTGTGTATATACGTATCTCTGTGTGTGTATGTGTGTGTGTGCTTTCTGTGTGTTTGTGTAAGTATCTGTGTGTGTATCTGTGTTCACCTGTGTGTGTATGTGTGTGTGTGTACATATCTGTGTATGTGTGTGTACGTGTGTGTGCTGTCTGTGTGTAAGTATCTGTGTACGTATCTGTGTGCTGTCTGTGTGTATCCGTTTGTGTATGTGTGTGTGTTCTTACCTGTGTGTGTATCTATGTGTGTACCTGTGTGTAAGTATCTATGGGGGGTAGTTATCAAGCCGTCAACCTCAAATACGCTGGAATTCCGCAGCGTATTTGTGGCGAGGCTGATTCGCCTTAGTTATCAAGCCCTAGACACCGGCAAAAGTAGAATTTAGTGACGTAAGCTTCGATCCGCCGGACTCAGTCCGACACAGATCGATTCTTATGTCACTACAGATGTTCCGCACACAAGTTCGGCACAATCTGACTACTTTTGCTAGTTATCAAAAAACTAGCAGGTACGCTCGGCACTTTTCGGGCCCAGCATACCTGGTTTTCAATCCGCCACCCTGGAGGCGGCGGATCCCATAGGAATCAATGGGAGTCTGACCATAGCGAAAGTTCATGTTTGCTGCTGCCCGACATCACATTGATTCCTATGGGAAATGTCTGCACCTAACACCCTAACATGTACCCCGAGTCTAAACACCCCTAATCTGCACCCCCTACACCGCCGCAACTAAATAAATTTATTACCCCCTAAACCGCCGCTCCCGGAGCCCACCGCCACTCTAATAAAATGATTAACCCCTAAACCGCCGCTCCCGGAGCCCACCGCAAGCTATAATAAATGTATTAACCCCTAAACCGCCGCTCCCGGAGCCCACCGCAACTATAATATATGTATTAACCCTTAAACCTAAGTCTAACCCTAACACCCCCCAACTTAAATATTAATTAAATAAATCTAAATAATATTTCTATTATTAACTAAATTAATCCTATTTAAAACTAAATACTTACCTTTAAAATAAACCCTAATATAGCTACAATATAAATAATAATTATATTATAGCTATCTTAGGATTTATATTTATTTTACAGGCAAATTTCAATTTATTTTAATTAGGTACAATAGCTATTAAACAGTTATTAACTATTTAATAGCTTACCTAGCTAAAATAAAGAGAAATTTACCTGTAAAATAAATCCTAACCTAAGTTACAATTACACCTAACACTACACTATACTTTAAAAAAGTTTTTCTATTTAAAACTAAATACTTACCTGTAAAATAAACCCTAAGATAGCTACAATGTAATCAATAATTACATTGTAGCTATTTTAGGATTTATATTTATTTTACAGGCAACTTTGTATTTATTTTAGCTAGTTAGAATAGTTATTAAATAGTTATTAACTATTTAATAACTACCTAGCTAAAAGAAATACCAAATTACCTGTAAAATAAATCCTAACCTAAGTTACAATTAAACCTAACACTACACTATCATTAAATTAATTAAATTAATTAACTACAAATAACTACAATTAAATACAATTAAATAAACTAACTAAAGTACAAAAAATAAAAAAAGCTAAGTTACAAAAAATAAAAAAAATAAGTTACAAACATTTAAAAAATATTACAACAATTTTAAGCTACTTACACCTAATCTAAGCCCCCTAATAAAATAACAAAGCCCCCCAAAATAAAAAATTCCCTACCCTATTCTAAATTAAAAAAGTTCAAAGCTCTTTTACCTTTCCAGCCCTTAAAAGGGCCTTTTGCGGGGCATGCCCCAAAGAATTCAGCTCTTTTGCCTGTAAAAGAAAAATACAACCCCCCCCAACATTAAAACCCACCGCCCACATACCCCTAATCTAACCCAAACCCCCCTTAAAAAAAACTAACACTACCCCCCTGAAGATCATCCTACCTTGAGTTGTCTTCAGCCAGCCGACCCACCGATGGAACCGAAGAGGAGATCCGGAGCGGCAGAAGTGATCCTCCAAGGGGCGCTGAAGAAGTCTTCCATCCGATGAAGTCATCATCCAGGCGGCGCTGAAGAAGTCTTCCATCCGGGCGATGTCATCTTCCAAGCGGCGCTGAAGAAGTCTTCCATCCGGGCGATGTCATCTTCCAAGCGGGGTCTTCAATCTTCTTTCTTCAGGATCCATCTTCATCCCGCCGACGCGGAACATCCTTCTTCCCCGACGGACTAACGAGGAATGAAGGCTCCTTTAAGGGACGTCATCCAAGATGGCGTCCCTTCAATTCCGATTGGCTGATAGGATTCTATCAGCCAATAGGAATTAAGGTAGGAAAAATCTGATTGGCTGATTGAATTAGCCAATCAGATTGAAGTTCAATCCGATTGGCTGATCCAATCAGCCAATCAGATTGAGCTCGCATTCTATTGGTTGTTTCCGATCAGCCAATAGAATGCGAGCTCAATCTGATTGGCTGATTCAATCAGCCAATCAGATTTTTCCTACCTTAATTCCGATTGGCTGATAGAATCCTATCAGCCAATCGGAATTGAAGGGACGCCATCTTGGATGACGTCCCTTAAAGGAGCCTTCATTCCTCGTTAGTCCGTCGGGGAAGAAGGATGTTCCGCGTCGGCGGGATGAAGATGGATCCTGAAGAAAGAAGAATGAAGACCCCGCTTGGAAGATGACATCGCCTGGATGGAAGACTTCTTCAGCGCCGCCTGGATGATGACTTCATCAGATGGAAGACTTCTTCAGCGCCACTTGGAGGATCACTTCTGCCGCTCCGGATCTCCTCTTCGGTTCCATCGGTGGGTCGGGTGGCTGAAGACAACTCAAGGTAGGATGATCTTCAGGGGGGTAGTGTTAGGTTTATTTAAGGGGGGTTTGGGTTAGATTAGGGGTATGTGGGTGGTGGGTTTTAATGTTGGGGGGGTTGTATTTTTCTTTTACAGGCAAAAGAGCAGTTTTCTTTGGGGCATGCCCCGCAAAAGGCCCTTTTAAGGGCTGGTAAGGTAAAAGAGCTTTGAACTTTTTTAATGTAGAATAGGGTAGGGCATTTTTTTATTTTGGGGGCTTTGTTATTTTATTAGGGGGCTTAGATTAGGTGTAATTAGCTTAAAATTGTTGTAATATTTTTTAAATGTTTGTAACTTATTTTTTTTATTTTTTGTAACTTAGCTTTTTTTATTTTTTGTACTTTAGTTAGTTTATGTAATTGTATTTAATTGTAGTTATTTGTATTTAATTTATTTAATTAATGTAATGATAGTGTAGTGTTAGGTTTAATTGTAACTTAGGTTAGGCTTTATTTTACAGGTAATTTTGTATTTCTTTTAGCTAGGTAGTTATTAAATAGTTAATAACTATTTAATAACTATTCTAACTAGCTAAAATAAATACAAAGTTACCTGTAAAATAAATATAAATCCTAAAATAGTTACAATGTAATTATTAATTACATTGTAGCTATCTTAGGGTTTATTTTACAGGTAAGTATTTAGTTTTAAATATAAATAATTTATTAAAGTATAGTGTAGTGTTAGGTGTAATTGTAACTTAGGTTAGGATTTATTTTACAGGTAAATTTCTCTTTATTTTAGCTAGGTAAGCTATTAAATAGTTAATAACTATTTAATAGCTATTGTACCTAGTTAAAATAAATTGAAAGTTGCCTGTAAAATAAAAATAAATCCTAAGATAGCTACAATATAATTATTATTTATATTGGAGCTATATTATGGTTTATTTTATAGGTAAGTATTTAGTTTTAAATAGGATTAATTTACGGCTAGATTTAGAGTTTGACGGCCAAAGGGGTGCGTTAGCTACGCGTGCTTTTTTTCTCCCGCACCTTTTAAATACCGCTGGTATTTAGAGTTCACAGAATGGCTGGGTTTTCAGTGCGTTAGGCTCCAAAAAGGGAGCGTAGAGCATAATTTAACGCCACTGCAACTCTAGATACCAGCGGTGCTTATGGACGCGGCCAGCTTCAAAAACGTGCTCGTGCACGATATCCCCATAGAAAACAATGGGGCAGTTTGAGCTGAAAAAAAACCTAACACCTGCAAAAAAGCAGCGTTCAGCTCCTAACGCAGCCCCATTGTTTTCTATGGGGAAACACTTCCTACGTCTGCACCTAACACTCTAACATGTACCCCGAGTCTAAACACCCCTAACCTTACACTTATTAACCCCTATTCTGCCGCCCCCGCTATTGCTGACACCTGCATATTTTTTTTAACCCCTAATCTGCCGCTCCGTAAACCGCCGCTACCTACATTATCCCTATGTACCCCTAATCTGCTGCCCCTAACACCGCTGACCCCTATATTATATTTATTAACCCCTAATCTGCCCCCCACAACGTCGCCTCTACCTGCCTACACTTATTAACCCCTAATCTGCCGAGCGGACCGCACCGCTACTATAATAAAGTTATTAACCCCTAATCCGCCTCACTCCCGCCTCAATAACCCTAAAATAAATAGTATTAACCCCTAATCTGCCCTCCCTAACATCGCCGACACCTAACTTCAATTATTAACCCCTAATCTGCCGACCGAATCTCGCTGCTACTGTAATAAATGGATTAACCCCTAAAGCTAAGTCTAACCCTTACACTAACACCCCCCTAAGTTAAATATAATTTTTATCTAATGAAATAAATTAACTCTTATTAAATAAATTATTCCTATTTAAAGCTAAATACTTACCTGTAAAATAAACCCTAATATAGCTACAATATAAATTATAATTATAGCTATTTTAGGATTAATATTTATTTTACAGGCAACTTTGTATTTATTTTAACCAGGTACAATAGCTATTAAATAGTTAAGAACTATTTAATAGCTAAAATAGTTAAAATAATTGCAAAATTACCTGTCAAATAAATCCTAACCTAAGTTACAATTAAACCTAACACTACACTATCAATAAATTAATTAAATACAATACCTACAATTATCTACAATTAAACCTAACACTACACTATCAATAAATTAATTAAATACAATACCTACAATTATCTACAATTAAACCTAACACTACACTATCAATAAATTAATTAAATAAAATACCTACAATTATCTACAATTAAACCTAACACTACACTATCAATAAATTAATTACATACAAATACCTACAAATAAATACAATTAAATAAACTAACTAAAGTACAAAAAATAAAAAAGAACTAAGTTACAAAAAATAAAAAAATATTTACAAACATTAGAAAAATATTACAACAATTTTAAACTAATTACACCTACTCTAAGCCCCCTAATAAAATAACAAAGCCCCCCAAAATAAAAAAATGCCCTACCCTATTCTAAATTAAAAAAGTTCAAAGCTCTTTTACCTTACCAGCCCTGAAAAGGGCCTTTTGCGGGGCATGCCCCAAAGAATTCAGCTCTTTTGCCTGTAAAAAAAAACATACAATACCCCCCCCCAACATTAGAACCCACCACCCACATACCCCTAATCTAACCCAAACCCCCCTTAAATAAACCTAACACTAAGCCCCTGAAGATCTCCCTACCTTGTCTTCACCTCACCGGGTCCAGATCTGTCCAGAAGAGGGTCCGAAGTCTTGATCCAAGCCCAAGCGGGGGGCTGAAGAGTGACGTCCATCCTCGGGCTGAAGTCTGGATCCAAGCGGCGGCTGAAGAAATCCATCATTGGGCTGAAGTCGGAAGTCCATCATCGGGATGAAGTCTTCTATCAAGCCGCATCTTCAATCTTCTTTCTTCCGGAGCGGAGCCATTTTCTTCCCAGCCGACGCGGATCCAACCTCTTCAAGCGACGCCTAATAGCCGAATGCCTGTTCCTTTAAATGACGTCATCCAAGATGGCGTCCCTCGAATTCTGATTGGCTGATAGGATTCTATCAGCCAATCGGAATTAAGGTAGGAAAATTCTGATTGGCTGATGGAATCAGCCAATCAGAATCAAGTTCAATCCGATTGGCTGATCCAATCAGCCAATCAGATTGAGCTCGCATTCTATTGGCTGTTCCGATCAGCCAATAGAATGCAAGCTCAATCTGATTGGCTGATTGGATCAGCCAATCGGATTGAACTTGATTCTGATTGGCTGATTGCATCAGCCAATCAGAATTTTCCTACCTTAATTCCGATTGGCTGATAGAATCCTATCAGCCAATCGGAATTCGAGGGACGCCATCTTGGATGACGTCCCTTAAAGGAACCGTCATTCTTCAGTTGGACATCGCCGGAAGAAGATTGATCCGCGCTGGAGTTCTTCACGATGGAGCCGTTCCTCATCGGATGAAGATAGAAGATGCCGCTTGGATGAAGATGGTTGCCGGTCCGGATCGCCTCTTCTTCCCGGGTAGGATGAAGACTTTGGAGCCTCTTCTGGACCTCTTCAGCCGCCGGATTATGGATCGCCAGCCCCTGCTTGGGCTTGGATGAAGATTTCGGAGCCAGGACGGATCGGTGTGATACCCGGCGAGGTGAAGATAAGGTAGGAAGATCTTCAGGGGCTTAGTGTTAGGTTTATTTAAGGGGGGTTTGGGTTAGATTAGGGGTATGTGGGTGGTGGGTTTTAATGTTGGGGGGGGTATTGTATGTTTTTTTTTACAGGCAAAAGAGCTGAATTCTTTGGGGCATGCCCCACAAAAGGTCCTTTTAAGGGCTGGTAAGGTAAAAGAGCTTTGAACTTTTTTAATTTAGAATAGGGTAGGGCATTTTTTTATTTTGGGGGGCTTTGTTATTTTATTAGGGGGCTTAGAGTAGGTGTAATTAGTTTAAAATTGTTGTAATATTTTTCTAATGTTTGTAAATATTTTTTTATTTTTTGTAACTTAGTTTTTTTTTTATTTTTTGTACTTTAGTTAGTTTATTTAATTGTAGTTATTTGTAGGTATTGTATTTAATTAATTTATTGATAGTGTAGTGTTAGGTTTAATTGTAGATAATTGTAGGTATTTTATTTAATTAATTTATTGATAGTGTAGTGTTAGGTTTAATTGTAACTTAGGTTAGGATTTATTTTACAGGTAATTTTGTAATTATTTTAACTAGGTAACTATTAAATAGTTATTAACTATTTAATAGCTATTGTACCTGGTTAAAATAATTACAAAGTTACCTGTAAAATAAATATAAATCCTAAAATAGCTACAATATAATTATAATTTATATTGTAGCTATATTAGGGTTTATTTTACAGGTAAGTATTTAGCTTTAAATAGGAATAATTTATTTAATAATAGTTAATTTATTTCGTTAGATTTAAATTATATTTAAGTTAGGGGGGTGTTAGGGTTAGGGTTAGAATTAGCTTTAGGGGTTAAAAAATTTATTATAATAGCGGTGAGCTCAGGTCGGCAGATTAGGGGTTAAAGGGTGTTACAAACTGCTGTTTGTAACTGGCCCTTTAAATGGAAAATTGCCCTGCTTCCCTGGATTTTGGAGAAGCCTATTTGCCAGCCTCCTTCCACATGACTATGGCCCCTGGAAGATTGTGCCCCTGAAAACCTATTAACTTTTGTTGGGTGCGTGTGGCCCTTTGGGAACCGTCTGGGGACATATTGTGACTTTGGTGAACAATGCCCCCTTTAAGACTATGTCCCCACACCTGTGAAATGACTTGTCCCTGGCTTTCTCCCACTTGATTCAGTTTCATTGTGTGCCATTAAGAGTTAAATTTTGTTCAGCTTCAAGAAACCTATTCTAAATACAAGTCTGCTGGGATCAGCTCTAATTAAGTTTAGTGATAAACTTTCCCATTGTCTAATCAGACTGCTAGTATTGATAAGGGGGACTGCATTGTTTTATTGTGTGTAATGTTATCTGCTGAAGTAAATGTTGTGGCCTGTCAAAGGGAGTGTCTCTCTATCTAATATCAAATGTGTGATGGGGGATTTTATGCCTCCCCCTGAGAGTGTCCTGTTTGCATGTAACCTCAATAAAAAGGAGGCTATGTGCTCCAGCACATCAGACCTATTTTTGACCCTCTAACTTGCAGCTTTGACTCATGTTTGTAGGGGACAGCTTATAATCACTACAGGGATTGCTATGTTTTTCATACTCCCTTAGCTACAGGGATTGCTACAGAAGGAAGAGGTTCGCCTACTGGAGCCTGGTCGTAGGTCCAGGGCGCAGAGCAGACGGCGAGATACCAGCCCAGCAGCGGTGGTTCATATAGTCTGCATTACTGATGGTGGCTACGCAGTAGTTATAGTGTCCACGGTGCTGCTGCTCCTTTGGTGAGCGCTAGGAGCATCCTTTTCTACGGTCCAACTTCCAGCCAGCCTGGAGGCAACCGTAACAAAGGGCCACTAAACCCAAAATCTTTCTTTCATGATTCAGATAGAGAATAGAAATTTAAACAACATTACAATTTACTTCCATTATTTATTTTGCTTCATTTTTTAAATATCCTTAGTTGAAGGAAAAGCAATGCACATGGTGAGCCAATCACACGAGGCTTCTATGTGCAGCAACCAATCAGCAGCTAGTGAGCATATCTAGATATGCTTTTCATCAAAGAATATCAAGAGAATAAAACACATTAGATAAAATAAGTAAATTAGAAAGATGTTTAAAATTGCATTCTCTTTCTAAATCATAAAAAAAAAAATGTGGGTGGCATGTCCCTTTAATAAGTGTAGGCAGGTGGAGGCGACGTTGAGGGGGGCAGATTAGGGGTTAATAAATATAATATAGGGGTCGGCGGTGTTAGGGGCAGCAGATTAGGGGTACATAAGTATAACGTACCTTGCGGCGGCGTGCAGACGGCAGATTAGGGGTTAAAAATTTTTAATAGAGTGGCGTCGATGTGGGGGGACCTCGGTTTAGGGGTACATAGGTAGTTTATGGGTGTTAGTGTACTTTAGAGCACAGTAGTTAAGAGCTTTATAAACTGGCGTTAGCCCAGAAAGCTCTTAACTACTGACTTTTTTCTTTGGGTGGAGTTTTGTCGTTAGATTTCTAACGCTCACTTCAGCCACGACTCTAAATACCGGCGTTAGAAAGATCCCATTGAAAAGATAGGATACGCAATTGACGTAAGGGGATCTGCGGTATGGAAAAGTCGCGGCTGGAAAGTGAGCGTTAGACCCTTTCCTGACTGGCTCCAAATACCGGAGGGCGGTAAAAACCAGCGTTAGGAGCCTCTAACGCTGGTTTTGACGGCTACCGCCCAACTCTAAATCTAGGCCTTAGTTAATAATAGAAATATTATTTAGATTTATTTAATTAATATTTAAGTTAGGGGGGTGTTAGGGTTAGTGTTAGACTTAGGTTTAGGGGTTAATAATTTTATTACAGTGGCGGCGGTGTAGGGGGGGCAGGATAGGGGTTAATAAATTTATTATAGGTGGCGACGGTGTAGGGGGGGCAGATTAGGGGTTAATAAGTTTAATATAGGTTGCGGCGGGGTCCGGGAGCGGCGGTTTAGGGGTTAACCTATTTATTTAGTTGCGGTGGGGTCCGGGATCAGCAGGATAGGGGTTAATAACTTTATTATAGGTGGCGACGGTATAGGGGGGGCAGTATAGGGGTTACTAGGTAGAATGTAGGTGGCGGCGGTGTCCGGGAGCGGCGGTTTAGGGGTTAATACATTTATAAGAGTTGCGGCGGGGTCTAGGAGCGGCGGTTTAGGGGTTAATAACTTTATTGAGTTGCGGGGGGCTCCGGGGGCGCCGGTATAGGGGGTAGAACAGTGTAGTTTAGTGTGGGTGCTTAGTGACAGGCTAGCAATAAAGCTGTCAAAAAGCCGAAGAGCAGCGAGATCGGATGAGTGATAACTATCACAATCCTCTGCTCATCGCCCCGTACTTGGTGCGCGGCTTTTTGACAGATTTATTGATAACTTAGGTGAAATTTTGCAGGTCCGCGGCGGCGATGGTAGGTGAGCTTAGGCGGGCGTATTGGGCCGGCGAAGGCAGGTAAAGTAGACACGTTGATAACTAGGCTTCTATGTGTGTGTTTATTAGGGCTGGGCGATATGGGCAAAAAAAAAAATTGCGATTGCGATTTAATCACGATTTTCTTATAAATGACTATAACACCTTAATTTTGCATTAAAAAGTTTATTTAACACTACAGAATTTTAATGAACATGTTTCTCAATGTCCAATACACTCTTGCAGCATGAAAATACAATACAAAAAATAGTTAAAATAAAATGTGCTGCCTGTGATGTGATTAAATAGTAGCCACTAGCCAGTTATTAGGTCTTATGACACACAGCATTGTCATGTTTTTTTGGACAGTCATTCTAACTGTGGACAGTGGTATGATTAACATATGAAGCAGAGTAAGCCACATACACAAATATATATATATATATATATATATATACACATACACACATATATAATATACAATCACATTCACAGTTACACACACACACACACACACACACATATATATATATATATATATATATATATATATATACACATATATACAGGTGGCCCTCGGTTTACAACGGTTCAATTTGCACCATTTCAAAATTGAAAAGCATTGAGAAGCAGGGCATTGATTAAAATAGCCAGTAGGTGGAGCTGTCCGCTTGTGTTGCAGCAAAGATTTGCAAGCCAAGCAAGCTGAAATTAATTAGTTTAACCAGATCTGAGCTATCGAGCAGCTTGCAAAGGAACAAGATCTTCCTGTCTATAAATCAGTCCAGCTTGGAATGCATAGAAAGAACTGTTTGCAGAAAATTCAAGTAAAGTCTGTGTTGTGTGATTATTTTATTAGGTTTATAATGCTGTTTAGCAAATGTTTTTGTTCATTTAACTTAGTTTAATTATATATTCTGTGTTGTGTAATTATTTTATTAGGTTTATAATGCTGTTTAGCATTTAAAGTTTAAATTTCAAAGCTTTAAAAATAATGTATTAGGTGTTACTTATGACAATTTTAAGAGGGGCCTGGAACCTAATTCCCTCACTTCCCATTGACTTACATTATAAACTGGGTTTCAATTTACAACGGTTTCAATTTACAACCATTCCTTCTGGAACCTAACCCCGGCGTAAACTGAGGGCTAGAAACAAGAAATATTCCGGCCTGCAAAATTCTTTAATAGAACCTTTATTTCCACACGGGGTCCTCAGAAACAAACATACAACGTTTCAAGCCTGATATGGCTCTTAATCATGTATAATTGTACATACACAGGTAAATGCCTTTATATACCCTCACCTGTTATTCACCTTCCTGTATTACTCTAATTGCACAACAGTGCCATCTTATGGATGTAGAGAGTTAATACATCATAATGTTATCACAAGAAGAGAATAATTGTGTATACAAAACACTTAATTAAAATACATAAAACCCATATACATATATTAAAAAGAGGAATTTTGCACAATGTAAACAAAGAAAGGTAAATCAACTGTTTCTTATGAATTATCTTTGCAACTAAATGCATTTTGAAAAGATTTTTAGAGAAAAGACTTAAAGAAGCAGACTTAGAAAAAAAGACTCCAATCAAAATCTTTATTCATCCCTTTGGGCCTCATTGTTTCTAATTTATATATCCAAAACATCTCTCTAGTTTTCAATAATCGCTCCCTAATTGAAATCCAGGTACGCTGGCCCGGAATAGTGACGAGCGTACCTGCTAGTAGTTTGATAACTACCAAAAGTAGTCAGATTGTGCTGAACTTGCGTTCAGAACATCTGGAGTGACGTAAGCATCGATCTATGCTGGAATGAGTCCGGCAGATCGAAGCTTACGTCACTATATTCTACTTTTGCCGGGCAGTAGGGGATGATAACTAAGGCGAATCAGCCTCGGAATTCCAGCGTATTTGCGGTTGATGGCTTGATAACTAGAGGCCATTGGCTGATCCAATGAGCCAATCGGATTGAACTTCAATCTGATTGGCTGATAGCATCAGCCAATCAGATTTTTCCTACCTTAATTCCGATTGGCTGATAGAATCCTATCAGCCAATTGGAATTCAAGGGACGCCATCTTGGATGACATCATTTAAAGGACCAGCCATTCGTCGGGTAGTCGTCGTGCAAGAAGGATGTTCCGCGCTGGAGGTCTTGAAGATGGAGCCGCTCCTCGTCGGATGGATGAAGATAGAAGATGCCGCTTGGATGAAGATGTCTGCCGGTCCGGATGTCCTCTTCTGCACGGATAGGATGAAGACTTTTGCCGGTCTGGATGTCCTCTTCTGCCCCTTCGGATGAAGACTTCGGACCGGCTGGGTGAAGACGACTCAAGGTAGGGAGATCTTCAGGGAGTTAGTGTTAGGTTTTTTTAAGGGGGGTTTGGGTGGGTTAGAGTAGGGGTATGTGGATGGTGGGTTTTAATGTTGGGGGGGGTTATGTTTTTTTTTACAGGCAAAAGAGCTGATTACTTTGGGGCAATCCCCGCAAAAAGCCCTTTTAAGGGCTGGTAATAGAGCTGATTACCTTGTAATGTAGAATAGGGTAGGGACTTTTATTATTTATTTATTTTTTTATTTTATTAGGGGGCTTAGATTAGGTGTAATTAGTTTAAAATTCCTGTAATATTTTTTTATTTTCTGTAATTTAGTGTTTTTTTTTCTAATTTAGTTTAGTTTATTTAATTTTATTTAATTGTAGGTATTGGTAGCTAATTTATTGAATTCATTTAATGATAGTGTAGTGTTAGGTTTAATTGTAAGTTAGGTTAGGATTTATTTTACAGGTAATTTTGTACTTATTTTAACTAGGTAGTTATTAAATAGTTAAAATATATACAAAGTTACCTGTAAAATAAAAATAAAGCAGTAAAAAGGACGCCCATAGCAAGTGAGGTGCTCATACAGCAGTAAAGAGGACGGCTATAGCAAGTGAGGTGCTCATACAGCTGTAAAGACGACGCCCATAGCAAGTGAGGTGCTCATACAGCTGTAAAGACGACGCCCATAGCAAGTGAGGTGCTCATACAGCTGTAAAGAGGACGCCTATAGCAAGTGAGGTGCTCATACAGCAGTAAAGAGGACGCCCATAGCAAGTGAGGTGCTCATACAGCTGTAAAGAGGACGCCCATAGCAAGTGAGGGGCTCATAAAGCTGTAAAGAGGACGCCCATAGCAAGTGAGGTGCTCATAAAGCTGTAAAGAGGACGCCTATAGCAAGTGAGGTGCTCATACAGCAGTAAAGAGGATGCCTATAGCAAGTGAGGTGCTCATACAGCAGTAAAGAGGATGCCTATAGCAAGTGAGGTGCTCATACAGCAGTAAAGAGGACGCCCATAGCAAGTGAGGTGCTCATACAGCTGTAAAGAGGACGCCCATAGCAAGTGAGGTGCTCATACAGCTGTAAAGAGGGAGCCCATAGCAAGTGAGGTGCTCATACAGCTGTAAAGAGGGAGCCCATAGCAAGTGAGGTGCTCATATAGCAGTAAAGAGGACGCCTATAGCAAGTGAGGTGCTCATACAGCAGTAAAGAGGACGCCTATAGCAAGTGAGGTGCTCATACAGCTGTAAAGAGGGAGCCTATAGCAAGTGAGGTGCTCATACAGCTGTAAAGAGGACGCTTATAGCAAGTGAGGTGCTCATACAGCAGTAAAGAGGACGCCCATAGCAAGTGAGGTGCTCATACAGCTGTAAAGAGGACGCCCATAGCAAGTGAGGTGCTCATACAGCTGTAAAGAGGACGCCCATAGCAAGTGAGGTGCTCATACAGCTGTAAAGAGGACGGCTATAGCAAGTGAGGTGCTCATACAGCAGTAAAGAGGACGCCCATAGCAAGTGAGGTGCTCATACAGCTGTAAAGAGGACGCCCATAGCAAGTGAGGTGCTCATACAGCTGTAAAGAGGACGGCTATAGCAAGTGAGGTGCTCATACAGCAGTAAAGAGGACGCCCATAGCAAGTGAGGTGCTCATACAGCTGTAAAGAGGACGCCCATAGCAAGTGAGGTGCTCATACAGCTGTAAAGAGGGAGCCCATAGCAAGTGAGGTGCTCATACAGCTGTAAAGAGGGAGCCCATAGCAAGTGAGGTGCTCATATAGCAGTAAAGAGGACGCCTATAGCAAGTGAGGTGCTCATACAGCAGTAAAGAGGATGCCTATAGCAAGTGAGGTGCTCATACAGCAGTAAAGAGGACGCCTATAGCAAGTGAGGTGCTCATACAGCAGTAAAGAGGACGCCTATAGCAAGTGAGGTGCTCATACAGCAGTAAAGAGGTCGCCCATAGCAAGTGAGGTGCTCATACAGCAGTAAAGAGGTCGCCCATAGCAAGTGAGGTGCTCATACAGCAGTAAAGAGGACGCCCATAGCAAGTGAGGAGCTCATACAGCTGTAAAGAGGACGCCTATAGCAAGTGAGGTGCTCATACAGCAGTAAAGAGGATGCCTATAGCAAGTGAGGTGCTCATACAGCTGTAAAGAGGACGCCCATAGCAAGTGAGGTGCTCATACAGCTGTAAAGAAGAAGCCCATAGCAAGTGAGGCGCTCATACAGCAGTAAAGAGGACGCTTATAGCAAGTGAGGTGCTCATACAGCTGTAAAGAAGAAGCCCATAGCAAGTGAGGTGCTCATACAGCTGTAAAGAGGACGCTTATAGCAAGTGAGGGGCTCATACAGCAGTAAAGAGGGAGCCCATAGCAAGTGAGGTGCTCATACAGCTGTAAAGAGGACGCCTATAGCAAGTGAGGTGCTCATACAGCAGTAAAGAGGATGCCCATAGCAAGTGAGGTGCTCATACAGCAGTAAAGAGGACGCCCATAGCAAGTGAGGTGCTCATACAGCAGTAAAGACGACGCCCATAGCAAGTGAGGTGCTCATACAGCTGTAAAGAGGACGCCCATAGCAAGTGAGGTGCTCATACAGCTGTAAAGAGGACGCCCATAGCAAGTGAGGTGCTCATACAGCTGTAAAGAAGAAGCCCATAGCAAGTGAGGCGCTCATACAGCAGTAAAGAGGACGCTTATAGCAAGTGAGGGGCTCATACAGCAGTAAAGAGGGAGCCCATAGCAAGTGAGGTGCTCATACAGCTGTAAAGAGGACGCCCATAGCAAGTGAGGTGCTCATACAGCTGTAAAGAAGAAGCCCATAGCAAGTGAGGTGCTCATACAGCTGTAAAGAGGACGCTTATAGCAAGTGAGGGGCTCATACAGCAGTAAAGAGGGAGCCCATAGCAAGTGAGGTGCTCATACAGCTGTAAAGAGGACGCCTATAGCAAGTGAGGTGCTCATACAGCTGTAAAGAGGGAGCCCATAGCAAGTGAGGTGCTCATACAGCTGTAAAGAGGGAGCCCATAGCAAGTGAGGTGCTCATACAGCTGTAAAGAGGACGCCCATAGCAAGTGAGGTGCTCATACAGCAGTAAAGAGGACGCCCATAGCAAGTGAGGTGCTCATACAGCTGTAAAGAAGACGCCCATAGCAAGTGAGGTGCTCATACAGCAGTAAAGAGGAAGCCCATAGCAAGTGAGGTGCTCATACAGCTGTAAAGAGGACGCCTATAGCAAGTGAGGTGCTCATACAGCAGTAAAGAGGACGCCCATAGCAAGTGAGGTGCTCATACAGCTGTAAAGAGGGAGCCTATAGCAAGTGAGGTGCTCATACAGCAGTAAAGAGGACGCCCATAGCAAGTGAGGTGCTCATACAGCTGTAAAGAGGACGCCCATAGCAAGTGAGGTGCTCATACAGCAGTAAAGAGGACGCCCATAGCAAGTGAGGTGCTCATACAGCAGTAAAGAGGATGCCTATAGCAAGTGAGGTGCTCATACAGCTGTAAAGAAGAAGCCCATAGCAAGTGAGGTGCTCATACAGCTGTAAAGAGGACGCCCATAGCAAGTGAGGTGCTCATACAGCTGTAAAGAGGACGCCCATAGCAAGTGAGGTGCTCATACAGCTGTAAAGAGGACGCCTATAGCAAGTGAGGTGCTCATACAGCTGTAAAGAGGACGCCTATAGCAAGTGAGGTGCTCATACAGCAGTAAAGAGGACGCCCATAGCAAGTGAGGTGCTCATACAGCTGTAAAGAGGACGCCTATAGCAAGTGAGGTGCTCATACAGCAGTAAAGAGGACGCCCATAGCAAGTGAGGTGCTCATACAGCTGTAAAGAGGATGCCTATAGCAAGTGAGGTGCTCATACAGCTGTAAAGAGGGACGCCCATAGCAAGTGAGGTGCTCATACAGCTGTAAAGAGGACGCCCATAGCAAGTGAGGTGCTCATACAGCTGTAAAGAGGGACGCCCATAGCAAGTGAGGTGCTCATACAGCTGTAAAGAGGGACGCCCATAGCAAGTGAGGTGCTCATACAGCTGTAAAGAGGACGCCTATAGCAAGTGAGGTGCTCATACAGCAGTAAAGAGGACGCCCATAGCAAGTGAGGTGCTCATACAGCAGTAAAGAGGACGCCCATAGCAAGTGAGGTGCTCATACAGCAGTAAAGAGGACGCCCATAGCAAGTGAGGTGCTCATACAGCTGTAAAGAAGAAGCCCATAGCAAGTGAGGTGCTCATACAGCTGTAAAGAGGACGCCCATAGCAAGTGAGGTGCTCATACAGCAGTAAAGAGGACGCCCATAGCAAGTGAGGTGCTCATACAGCAGTAAAGAGGACGCCCATAGCAAGTGAGGTGCTCATACAGCAGTAAAGAGGACGCCCATAGCAAGTGAGGTGCTCATACAGCTGTAAAGAGGACGCCCATAGCAAGTGAGGTGCTCATACAGCAGTAAAGAGGACGCCCATAGCAAGTGAGGTGCTCATACAGCAGTAAAGAGGACGCCCATAGCAAGTGAGGTGCTCATACAGCTGTAAAGAGGACGCCTATAGCAAGTGAGGTGCTCATACAGCAGTAAAGAGGACTCCTATAGCAAGTGAGGTGCTCATACAGCAGTAAAGAGGATGCCTATAGCAAGTGAGGTGCTCATACAGCAGTAAAGAGGACGCCTATAGCAAGTGAGGTGCTCATACAGCTGTAAAGAGGACGCCTATAGCAAGTGAGGTGCTCATACAGCAGTAAAGAGGACGCCTATAGCAAGTGAGGTGCTCATACAGCAGTAAAGAGGATGCCCATAGCAAGTGAGGTGCTCATACAGCAGTAAAGAGGACGCCTATAGCAAGTGAGGTGCTCATACAGCTGTAAAGAGGACGCCCTATAGCAAGTGAGGTGCTCATACAGCTGTAAAGAGGACGCCTATAGCAAGTGAGGTGCTCATACAGCTGTAAAGAGGACGCCCATAGCAAGTGAGGTGCTCATACAGCTGTAAAGAGGACGCCTATAGCAAGTGAGGTGCTCATACAGCAGTAAAGAGGGAGCCCATAGCAAGTGAGGTGCTCATACAGCTGTAAAGAGGACGCCGATAGCAAGTGAGGGGCTCATACAGCTGTAAAGAGGACGCCTATAGCAAGTGAGGTGCTCATACAGCAGTAAAGAGGACGCCTATAGCAAGTGAGGTGCTCATACAGCTGTAAAGAGGACGCCCATAGCAAGTGAGGTGCTCATACAGCTGTAAAGAGGGAGCCCATAGCAAGTGAGGTGCTCATACAGCTGTAAAGAGGACGCCTATAGCAAGTGAGGTGCTCATACAGCTGTAAAGAGGACGCCTATAGCAAGTGAGGTGCTCATACAGCTGTAAAGAGGACGCCCATAGCAAGTGAGGTGCTCATACAGCTGTAAAGAGGGAGCCCATAGCAAGTGAGGTGCTCATACAGCAGTAAAGAGGATGCCCATAGCAAGTGAGGTGCTCATACAGCTGTAAAGAGGACGCCTATAGCAAGTGAGGTGCTCATACAGCTGTAAAGAGGACGCCCATAGCAAGTGAGGTGCTCATACAGCAGTAAAGAGGACGCCCATAGCAAGTGAGGTGCTCATACAGCAGTAAAGAGGACGCCTATAGCAAGTGAGGTGCTCATACAGCAGTAAAGAGGACGCCCATAGCAAGTGAGGTGCTCATACAGCAGTAAAGAGGACGCCTATAGCAAGTGAGGTGCTCATACAGCAGTAAAGAGGACGCCTATAGCAAGTGAGGTGCTCATACAGCTGTAAAGAGGACGCCCATAGCAAGTGAGGTGCTCATACAGCTGTAAAGAGGACGCCTATAGCAAGTGAGGTGCTCATACAGCTGTAAAGAGGACGCCCATAGCAAGTGAGGTGCTCATACAGCAGTAAAGAGGGAGCCCATAGCAAGTGAGGTGCTCATACAGCAGTAAAGAGGATGCCTATAGCAAGTGAGGTGCTCATACAGCTGTAAAGAGGACGCCCATAGCATGTGAGGTGCTCATACAGCTGTAAAGAGGTCGCCTATAGCAAGTGAGGTGCTCATACAGCTGTAAAGAGGACGCCTATAGCAAGTGAGGTGCTCATACAGCTGTAAAGAGGGAGCCCATAGCAAGTGAGGTGCTCATACAGCAGTAAAGAGGACGCCTATAGCAAGTGAGGTGCTCATACAGCAGTAAAGAGGACGCCCATAGCAAGTGAGGTGCTCATACAGCAGTAAAGAGGACGCCCATAGCAAGTGAGGTGCTCATACAGCTGTAAAGAGGACGCCCATAGCAAGTGAGGTGCTCATACAGCTGTAAAGAGGACGCCCATAACAAGTGAGGTGCTCATACAGCAGTAAAGAGGGCGCCTATAGCAAGTGAGGTGCTCATACAGCTGTAAAGAGGGAGCCCATAGCAAGTGAGGTGCTCATACAGCTGTAAAGAGGACGCCCATAGCAAGTGAGGTGCTCATAAAGCTGTAAAGAGGACGCCCATAGCAAGTGAGGTGCTCATACAGCTGTAAAGAGGACGCCCATAGCAAGTGAGGTGCTCATACAGCTGTAAAGAGGACGCCTATAGCAAGTGAGGTGCTCATACAGCTGTAAAGAGGACGCCCATAGCAAGTGAGGTGCTCATACAGCTGTAAAGACGACGCCCATAGCAAGTGAGGTGCTCATACAGCTGTAAAGAGGTCGCCTATAGCAAGTGAGGTGCTCATATAGCAGTAAAGAGGACGCCTATAGCAAGTGAGGTGCTCATACAGCAGTAAAGAGGACGCCCATAGCAAGTGAGGTGCTCATACAGCTGTAAAGAGGACGCCCATAGCAAGTGAGGTGCTCATACAGCAGTAAAGAGGGAGCCCATAGCAAGTGAGGGGCTCATACAGCAGTAAAGAGGACGCCCATAGCAAGTGAGGTGCTCATACAGCTGTAAAGAGGACGCCCATAGCAAGTGAGGTGCTCATACAGCTGTAAAGAGGACGCCTATAGCAAGTGAGGTGCTCATACAGCTGTAAAGACGACGCCCATAGCAAGTGAGGTGCTCATACAGCAGTAAAGAGGACGCCCATAGCAAGTGAGGTGCTCATACAGCAGTAAAGAGGGAGCCCATAGCAAGTGAGGTGCTCATACAGCTGTAAAGAGGACGCCTATAGCAAGTGAGGTGCTCATACAGCTGTAAAGACGACGCCCATAGCAAGTGAGGTGCTCATACAGCAGTAAAGAGGGAGCCCATAGCAAGTGAGGTGCTCATACAGCTGTAAAGACGACGCCCATAGCAAGTGAGGTGCTCATACAGCTGTAAAGAGGACGCCCATAGCAAGTGAGGTGCTCATACAGCTGTAAAGAGGACGCCCATAGCAAGTGAGGTGCTCATACAGCTGTAAAGAGGACGCCCATAGCTAGTGAGGTGCTCATACAGCTGTAAAGAGGATGCCCATAGCAAGTGAGGTGCTCATACAGCTGTAAAGAGGACGCCTATAGCAAGTGAGGTGCTCATACAGCAGTAAAGAGGACACCCATAGCAAGTGAGGTGCTCATACAGCAGTAAAGAGGACGCCCATAGCAAGTGAGGTGCTCATACAGCAGTAAAGAGGACGCCCATAGCAAGTGAGGTGCTCATACAGCTGTAAAGAGGACGCCCATAGCAAGTGAGGTGCTCATACAGCTGTAAAGAGGACGCCTATAGCAAGTGAGGTGCTCATACAGCTGTAAAGAGGACGCCTATAGCAAGTGAGGTGCTCATACAGCTGTAAAGAGGACGCCTATAGCAAGTGAGGTGCTCATACAGCTGTAAAGAGGACGCTTATAGCAAGTGAGGTGCTCATACAGCTGTAAAGAGGTCGCCCATAGCAAGTGAGGTGCACATACAGCAGTAAAGAGGGAGCCCATAGCAAGTGAGGTGCTCATACAGCAGTAAAGAGGGAGCCCATAGCAAGTGAGGTGCTCATACAGCTGTAAAGAGGACGCTTATAGCAAGTGAGGTGCTCATACAGCTGTAAAGAGGTCGCCCATAGCAAGTGAGGTGCACATACAGCAGTAAAGAGGGAGCCCATAGCAAGTGAGGTGCTCATACAGCTGTAAAGAGGACGCCTATAGCAAGTGAGGTGCTCATACAGCTGTAAAGAGGACGCCTATAGCAAGTGAGGTGCTCATACAGCAGTAAAGAGGGAGCCCATAACAAGTGAGGTGCTCATACAGCAGTAAAGAGGACGCCTATAGCAAGTGAGGTGCTCATACAGCAGTAAAGAGGGCGCCTATAGCAAGTGAGGTGCTCATACAGCAGTAAAGAGGACGCCCATAGCAAGTGAGGTGCTCATACAGCTGTAAAGAGGGAGCCCATAGCAAGTGAGGTGCTCATACAGCTGTAAAGAGGACGCCTATAGCAAGTGAGGTGCTCATACAGCTGTAAAGAGGACGCCCATAGCAAGTGAGGTGCTCATACAGCTGTAAAGAGGGAGCCCATAGCAAGTGAGGTGCTCATACAGCTGTAAAGAGGACGCCTATAGCAAGTGAGGTGCTCATACAGCTGTAAAGAGGAAGCCCATAGCAAGTGAGGTGCTCATACAGCAGTAAAGAGGACGCCCATAGCAAGTGAGGTGCTCATACAGCAGTAAAGAGGATGCCTATAGCAAGTGAGGTGCTCATACAGCTGTAAAGAGGACGCCTATAGCAAGTGAGGTGCTCATACAGCAGTAAAGAGGACGCCTATAGCAAGTGAGGTGCTCATACAGCAGTAAAGAGGACGCCCATAGCAAGTGAGGTGCTCATACAGCAGTAAAGAGGACGCCTATAGCAAGTGAGGTGCTCATACAGCTGTAAAGAGGACGCCCATAGCAAGTGAGGTGCTCATACAGCTGTAAAGAGGACGCCCATAGCAAGGGAGGTGCTCATACAGCAGTAAAGAGGACGCTTATAGCAAGTGAGGTGCTCATACAGCAGTAAAGAGGACGCCCATAGCAAGTAAGGTGCTCATGCAGCAGTAAAGAGGACGCCTATAGCAAGTGAGGTGCTCATACAGCAGTAAAGAGGACGCCCATAGCAAGTGAGGAGCTCATACAGCTGTAAAGAGGACGCCCATAGCAAGTGAGGTGCTCATACAGCTGTAAAGAGGACGCCTATACAAAGTGAGGAGCTCATACAGCAGTAAAGAGGACGCCCATAGCAAGTGAGGTGCTCATACAGCAGTAAAGAGGGAGCCTATAGCAAGTGAGGTGCTCATACAGATGTAAAGAGGACGCCCATAGCAAGTGAGGTGCTCATACAGCTGTAAAGAGGAAGCCCATAGCAAGTGAGGTGCTCATACAGCTGTAAAGAGGACGCCCATAGCAAGTGAGGTGCTCATACAGCAGTAAAGAGGACGCCCATAGCAAGTGAGGTGCTCATACAGCTGTAAAGAGGACGCCCATAGCAAGTGAGGTGCTCATACAGCAGTAAAGAGGACGCCCATAGCAAGTGAGGTGCTCATACAGCTGTAAAGAGGACGCCTATAGCAAGTGAGGTGCTCATACAGCAGTAAAGAGGGAGCCCATAGCAAGTGAGGTGCTCATACAGCAGTAAAGAGGACGCCTATAGCAAGTGAGGTGCTCATACAGCTGTAAAGAGGACGCCCATAGCAAGTGAGGTGCTCATACAGCAGTAAAGAGGACGCCCATAGCAAGTGAGGTGCTCATACAGAAGTAAAGAGGACGCCCATAGCAAGTGAGGTGCTCATACAGCTGTAAAGAGGACGCCTATAGCAAGTGAGGTGCTCATACAGCTGTAAAGAGGACGCCCATAGCAAGTGAGGTGCTCATACAGCAGTAAAGAGGACGCCCATAGCAAGTGAGGTGCTCATACAGCTGTAAAGAGGACGCCTATAGCAAGTGAGGTGCTCATACAGCAGTAAAGAGGGAGCCCATAGCAAGTGAGGTGCTCATACAGCAGTAAAGAGGACGCCTATAGCAAGTGAGGTGCTCATACAGCAGTAAAGAGGACGCCCATAGCAAGTGAGGTGCTCATACAGCAGTAAAGAGGACGCCCATAGCAAGTGAGGTGCTCATACAGCTGTAAAGAGGACGCCCATAGCAAGTGAGGTGCTCATACAGCTGTAAAGAGGGAGCCCATAGCAAGTGAGGTGCTCATACAGCTGTAAAGAGGGAGCCCATAGCAAGTGAGGTGCTCATACAGCAGTAAAGAGGACGCCCATAGCAAGTGAGGTGCTCATACAGCAGTAAAGACGACGCCTATAGCAAGTGAGGTGCTCATACAGCTGTAAAGAGGACGCCCATAGCAAGTGAGGTGCTCATACAGCAGTAAAGAGGGAGCCCATAGCAAGTGAGGTGCTCATACAGCTGTAAAGAGGACGCCCATAGCAAGTGAGGTGCTCATACAGCTGTAAAGAGGGAGCCCATAGCAAGTGAGGTGCTCATACAGCAGTAAAGAGGACGCCTATAGCAAGTGAGGTGCTCATACAGCAGTAAAGAGGACGCCCATAGCAAGTGAGGTGCTCATACAGCTGTAAAGAGGGAGCCTATAGCAAGTGAGGTGCTCATACAGCTGTAAAGAGGGAGCCTATAGCAAGTGAGGTGCTCATACAGCAGTAAAGAGGGCGCCTATAGCAAGTGAGGTGCTCATACAGCAGTAAAGAGGGCGCCTATAGCAAGTGAGGTGCTCATACAGCAGTAAAGACGACGCCTATAGCAAGTGAGGTGCTCATACAGCTGTAAAGAGGACGCCCATAGCAAGTGAGGTGCTCATACAGCTGTAAAGAGGGAGCCTATAGCAAGTGAGGTGCTCATACAGCAGTAAAGAGGGCGCCTATAGCAAGTGAGGTGCTCATACAGCAGTAAAGACGACGCCTATAGCAAGTGAGGTGCTCATACAGCTGTAAAGAGGACGCCCATAGCAAGTGAGGTGCTCATACAGCTGTAAAGAGGACGCCTATAGCAAGTGAGGTGCTCATACAGCTGTAAAGAGGACGCCTATAGCAAGTGAGGTGCTCATACAGCTGTAAAGAGGACGCCTATAGCAAGTGAGGTGCTCATACAGCTGTAAAGAGGACGCCTATAGCAAGTGAGGTGCTCATACAGCTGTAAAGAGGACGCCTATAGCAAGTGAGGTGCTCATACAGCTGTAAAGAGGACGCCTATAGCAAGTGAGGTGCTCATACAGCTGTAAAGAGGACGCCCATAGCAAGTGAGGTGCTCATACAGCAGTAAAGAGGGAGCCCATAGCAAGTGAGGTGCTCATACAGCTGTAAAGAGGACGCCCATAGCAAGTGAGGTGCTCATACAGCTGTAAAGAGGGAGCCCATAGCAAGTGAGGTGCTCATACAGCAGTAAAGAGGACGCCTATAGCAAGTGAGGTGCTCATACAGCAGTAAAGAGGACGCCTATAGCAAGTGAGGTGCTCATACAGCTGTAAAGAGGACGCCCATAGCAAGTGAGGTGCTCATACAGCTGTAAAGAGGGAGCCCATAGCAAGTGAGGTGCTCATACAGCTGTAAAGAGGACGCCCATAGCAAGTGAGGTGCTCATATAGCTGTAAAGAGGGACGCCCATAGCAAGTGAGGTGCTCATACAGCAGTAAAGAGGACGCCCATAGCAAGTGAGGTGCTCATACAGCAGTAAAGAGGATGCCCATAGCAAGTGAGGTGCTCATACAGCTGTAAAGAGGACGCCCATAGCAAGTGAGGTGCTCATACAGCAGTAAAGAGGACGCTTATAGCAAGTGAGGTGCTCATACACAGTAAAGAGGATGCCCATAGCAAGTGAGGTGCTCATACAGCAGTAAAGAGGACGCCCATAGCAAGTGAGGTGCTCATACAGCTGTAAAGAGGACGCCCATAGCAAGTGAGGTGCTCATACAGCTGTAAAGAGGACGCCCATAGCAAGTGAGGTGCTCATATAGCTGTAAAGAGGGACGCCCATAGCAAGTGAGGTGCTCATACAGCAGTAAAGAGGACGCCCATAGCAAGTGAGGTGCTCATACAGCTGTAAAGAGGGAGCCCATAGCAAGTGAGGTGCTCATACAGCTGTAAAGAGGACGCCCATAGCAAGTGAGGTGCTCATACAGCAGTAAAGAGGACGCCCATAGCAAGTGAGGTGCTCATACAGCTGTAAAGAGGACGCCCATAGCAAGTGAGGTGCTCATACAGCTGTAAAGAGGACGCCTATAGCAAGTGAGGTGCTCATACAGCTGTAAAGAGGACGCCTATAGCAAGTGAAGTTGTTCAACTTGATAAAATGTTTTTAGCAAAAGGTTTCCATTAAAACTATTTGGGGTTCGACATCCGGTGGGCGGCTCTCCAAGAAGGCTGCAAGTTTTCATGGCTCCGTGGAAAACCTCCTTGAATAACTATTTTGTAGCTAACATCCTAAGCCATCTGCATCTCCCTTGACACTTGTGTTGTCCGGGAACCACAGCAGATAGAAGACAAGTTACCACTTCTACCCCGGAAGGCACACTTACTGATTAAACAGGGATTCCCCCTGTAATGGAAACAGAACGACTATCCAGTGCTAAATAAAATGGAGCACGTGACTTTTAGCCTCATCACTGCCTTCACGCCACTGATTCCCTAACTGCAACTATGAGGGATATTCTTAATGAAATGCAAGCGCTCCGTGCAACAGATCAGATAAAAGTTTCACCTATAGGCCTGACAGAGTATCAGACGGACTTTCCATCAAAGCCGGATACAGAGGAGGCCCTACCAGCATCAGACATTTTGGATTCTGACAGGCCGCTGCAAAAGAAGGATTGCTGTGCAACATATCCTTATGTATTGTCAGCACCAAACTCGTATGACTCACTTGAAGCAACGATGGAAACAAAAACGCACACCTTAAGCAGGGCGAGATATCTCAAGTATAGGTCCATGAAAGCTGACCGTGCCTTGGGATTCTTTGCAATTAGTGAAATCACGACCTATGGTGGATCTGCAAGCTATGTTGTACTGCGTTCTCAATCCTCCACCTATATTGTCCCACTTAACTGCGGCTCCACACTCAAACATTTCTATAAGCATGGTGCCGGTATAAGATCAACAGGTGAGCTTGACTTAGATTGGAGTGGGATGATGACACACACCAGGACAGTGTAAACTAGCTCAGAAAAGCATTCCCCCACTCGTGTGACACGGACTTCCAAGTTTTACATTCTGGTCATTGGGGACTTCCAAATGAGACTAGTTTATGTGTAACGGTTTATATTAGTTTGTTCTGTTTTTTTTTTTCGGTTTGTTTTTATATGTAGCATATGCCAGCTGCTGCTGAATTGCGATGTAAGCGCGTCCAACTCGCCTAAACAGTATAGAAACACCTAATAGCATCTTTCTGCTGCCCTTTATAAGCCAACAGAACGGGGTGGTAATGGATTGAGGGGCTCAGAGTACTAGAAATGGCAGCGTATAAAATCTAACACACGTCCACCTAATATGATACTATCAACAGTACGGATAGAACTTCTGGGCCAGTTTTACTATTTGTGCAGGGTTTTTATGTGGACCCGCTATAGAGCTAAACTTACTTGTGAGGATTTTACACTGCATTATGAAAGGACAGAGCTGCTCCCCTCGACAGCATCATATCAAAGTACCTGCTCTAAGGTACGACAAGGAAGTTGGTTTCTTATTCAAGCTGTTTCTTATTCGTGAAATTCTGTTTCTTATTCATGGAAGTTGGTTTCTTATTCATTTTTTTTGTTAGACTGCTTTAAATTGACTTTAAAATAAAAATAGAGGTTTTATTTAGATAATAATACGATTCATATAATGTAGTTACACAGAGGTGGAAACCCTTTATACAACAATTGGATATACAAACTGGAAAAAAAGGGCATACGTTGGCACCAATACAAATATTACTATTTTGAATAAGTAACAGATATTTTCAAAGGGTTAATAACCATTGGGCCACTGATTTCACTATAAATATATACAGGGTAGATCCCCCTCCATGCCATGCAATTGTTTTTAGCCTGACCCAATGGTGTTTTGGGCACAGAAATTGATGCCAACCCTGACATAGGTGACATTATTCTCATTTTTGAATAAGTAACAGATATTTTCAAAGGGTTAATAACCATTGGGCCACTGATTTCACTATGAATATATACAGGGTAGATCCCCCTCCATGCCATGCAATTGTTTTTAGTCTGGCCCAATGGTGTTTTTGGCACAGAAATTTATGCCAACCCTGGCATAGGTGACACAATTCTCATTTTTGAATAAGTAACAGATATTTTCAAAGGGTTAATAACCATTAGGCCACTTATTTCACTATAAATATATACAGGGTAGATCCCCCTCCATGCCATGCAATTGCTTTTATCCTGGCCCAATGGTGTTTTTGGCACAGAAATTTATGCCAACCTCCGGCATAGGTGCTCTAATTCTCTTTTTTGAATAAGTAACATATATTTTCAAAGGGTTAATAACCATTGGGCCACTGATTTCACTATGAATATATACAGGGTAGATCCCCCTCCATGCCATTCATTTGTTTTTAGCCTGGCCCAATGGTGTTTTTGGCACATACATTGATGCCAACCCTGGCATAGGTGACATAATTCTCATTTTTGAATAAGTAACAGATATTTTCAAAGGGTTAATGACGATTGGGCCACTTATTTCACTATGAATATATACAGGGTAGATCCCCCTCCATGCCATGCAATTGTTTTTAGCCTGTACCAAAGGTGTTTTAGGCACAGAAATTGATGCCAACCCTGGCATAGGTGACATAATTCTCATTGTTTAATAAGTAACAGATATTTTCAAAGGGTTAATAACCATTGGGCCACTGATTTCACTATAAATATATACAGGTTAGAGCTCCCTCCATGACATGCAATTATTTTTAGCCTGGCCCAATGGTGTTTTGGGCACAGAAATTGATGCCAACCCTGGCATAGGTGACATAATTCTCATTTTTGAATAAGTAACAGATATTTTCAAAGGGTTAATAACCATTGGGCCACTGATTTCACTATGAATATATACAGGGTAGATCCCCCTCCATGCCATGCAGTTGTTTTTATCCTGGCCCAAAGGTGTTTTTGGCACATACATTGATGCCAACCCTGGCATAGGTGACATAATTCTCATTTTAGAATAAGTAACAGATATTTTCAAAGGGTTAATAACCATTGGGCCACTGATTTCACTATGAATATATACAGGGTAGATCCCCCTCCATGCCATGCAGTTGTTTTTATCCTGGCCCAAAGGTGTTTTTGGCACATACATTGATGCCAACCCTGGCATAGGTGACATAATTCTCATTTTAGAATAAGTAACAGATTTTTCAAAGGGTTAATAACCATTGGGCCACTGATTTCACTATGAATATACAGGGTAGATCCCCCTCCATGCCATGCAATTGTTTTTATCCTGTCCCAATGGTGTTTTTGGCACAGAAATTGATGCCAACCTTCGGCATAGGTGCTCTAATTCTCTCTTTTGAATAAGTAACATATATTTTCAATGGGTTAATAACCATTGGGCCACTGATTTCATCATAAATACAGTGGGGCAAAAAAGTATTTTGTCAGCCACCAATTGTGCAAGTTCTCCCACTTAAGAACATGAGAAAGGCCTGTCATTTTCATCATAGGTATACCTCAACTATGAGAGACAAAATGTGGAAACAAATCCAGACAATCACATTGTCTGATTTGGAAAGAATTTATTTGCATATTATGGTGGAAAATAAGTATTTGGTCACCTACAAACAAGCAAGATTTCTGTCTCTCACAGACCTGTATCTTCTTCTTTAAGAGGCTCCTCTGTCCTCCACTCATTACCTGTATTAATGGCACCTGTTTGAACTTGTTATCAGTATAAAAGACACCTGTCCACAACCTCAAACAGTCACAGTCCAAACTCCACTATGGTGAAGACCAAAGAGCTGTCAAAGGACACCAGAAACAAAATTGTAGACCTGCACCAGGCTGGGAAGACTGAATCTGCAATAGGCAAGAGGCTTGGTGTGAAGAAATCAACTGTGGGAGCAATAATTAGAAAATGAAAGACATACAAGACCACTGATAATCTCCCTCGATCTGGGGCTCCACGCAAGATCTTACCCCGTGGGGTCAAAATGATCACAAGAACGGTGAGCAAACATCCCAGAACCACACGGTGGGACCTAGTGAATGACCTGCAGAGAGCTGGGACCAACGTAACAAAGGCTACCATCAGTAACACACTACGCCGCCAGGGACTCAGATCTTGCAGTGCCAGACGTGTCCCCCTGCTTAAGCCAGTACATGTCCGGGCCCGTCTGAAGTATGCTAGAGAGCATTTGGATGATCCAGAAGCGGATTGGTAGAATGACATATGGTCAGATGAAACCAAAGTAGAACTGTTTGGTAGAAACACAACTTGTCATTGTTACAGAAGCATTAGTTATTTTGTTGTGAAGAGCTTATTTCCCAGCAGCAATGCCTGAACCAGCAAGCCAGCGCCTAAGAAGGGCTCCAAGAAAACCGTAACAAGTATCATTTCATAAAGAGTTAACTCTTTTTTTTCAGCTTTTAGAAACTATTGCCTAAATACACATTTTTGCTGGCCTCAGCTCTAAGTTTAGGGATAACCAATCCCATTGTCTAATCACCTCTGGAGCCAGACTGCTAATTGATAAGATGAACTTGTAAACTTGTTATCTTAAGTACTGTAATCCTATTGTGGCCTGTCAAAGGACAGTGCTCTCTATCTAAATGTGTGATGGGGGATTTTGTGCTTCCCCCCCCCTCTCCCCCTGGGAGTGCCCTGTGTGCATGTAACCTTAATAAAAAGCAGGCTGGGCATCCCAGTGCTGAGTTCTTGTTTGACCCTCAATCGCAGCGTTGACTCGTTTTTGTGGGCAGAAGGGTATCCTAGCTGTACTACAGCTAAGGGAGATTATTCTATATTTGCGAGACTCATATAGAATACTATGGAAAGCAGCTTCTCCCCTCTTTAGCAATAGGGATCCAGGCTACTAAGCGGTCCATCTCTCAGCGAGACTAAGGGTAACCGTAACATTTGGCGGCAGCTGCGGGATTTTCCTGGATTTCCTAGGAGAGGTACAGAACGGATGGAGAGCGCTTACAAAAAATTGAAGCGTACAACCCTAAAGGATTTACTTGAAAGCAGAGGGGGGTACGCCAGCAACCGGCCGAGGAGAGAGCTGATCGCAGAATTGAACGAACTGGATCAGAGCTTCACAATGGCGGAAACACCGACCACGATTAGTGACGAAAAAACCAGGATTGTTCGGGAAAGGCTCTCATTATACGGGCCGAACCCCTCCATGGAATTGGTACAGCAGTTGATGGCGGAGGCGGACGAGGATATACGAGAGACTCGAGCCCACGAACTCAACCTAGCGAACGCACACCGCAATGCTGTAGCCCCGCAGGTAATCATCCCTGTCGAAAATGCTGGGAGGCCCAAGATACCCTATACGGCATTTCGACCCTTTCTAGAGAGCGAGACAGGGATTGATGAATATTTGGCGGACTTCGAAAGGCAATGTGCCCTGCACCAGATTCCCAACAGAGAGTGGCCCACGATATTGCCTGGGAAACTATCCGGGCGAGCCCTGGAAGCCTTTCGTACTCTGGGTGCTAAGGAAGTGACACAGTATGAGCTAGTTAAGGAGACACTGTTGCGACGGTACGCTGTAACTCCGGACACGTATCGCCGACAGTTTCGGGGCACGGAAAAGAAGCCTAACGATACCCATATGGAATGGGCGCACCGAATGCGGAGAGCGGCAAATCACTGGCTGAGCGGAAGTAAAGCGGTGACTGGGGAGGAAATTTTACAATTGTTTCTCTTAGAACATTTTTATAATGGCATGGAACAGCAAGGGAAGGAATGGCTGCGAGACAGGCGGCCTTCTACCTTAGAAGAAGCAGCCAAATTGGCCGATGAACATTATGACTCCCGTCTTCACGAACCCATGAACTACCGAGCTCCAGCACGGGTCGAACCCAGAGAGGTTTACCGTGCACCCCCTCGTGCTGAATTCCGAGCCCCGGTGCCCACAGGGCCCGTCCGACACTCAGGACCACCCAATAACAGCTCTGAGCGTCACAGACCGACTTGCCACCGATGCAAGCAACCAGGGCATTTCATGGCTAGCTGCCCCCTTAATACGCACCAGACACCCAGGAATTACAATTACCCCTCTGGGTCCTATCGTCCGGCCCGGGCCCTCTGTGTTAACCAAGAGGCCCCTATGGAGGGATATGTGGGGCCGCTTCACGAGGCAGACCCTGTATATGCTGCCTCAGATAACCGCCAGCACCATCGGCAGAGGGTATGGCTCGAGGGGCGATCTACCGAGGGATTGCGAGACACAGGGGCTACTATCACGCTGGTACAGAGTCATTTGGTGCCAGAGCACAAGCGATCCGGACAGACTGTGGCCGTTAGAGTGGCGGGGGGGGATGTGTACAAAATTCCAACAGCTAAAGTGCATCTTGATTGGGGAGCGGGAAAGGGGGCTGTGAACGTGGGCCTAATGGATAATTTACCTGCCGAAGTACTACTGGGCAACGATTTGGGCCCCATGACTTCTGCCTATGCTCCAGTATGCAACAACGAGGCGGACCCAGTGACTACACGGGCCCAAGCCCGGACGGAGCGAGAGCTCTCACCAGTGCGGGAGACACAGGTAAGACCTACCCCGACCTTGCCTGACAGGTTAGGCCCCATACCCTGGGACACCCCAGATGCTTTCGAGGCAGAGTCTAAGACTGACCCGACCTTACAAAAGTACCGGGAACGAGCAGAGACCGGAGGGGGCGGGGCAGATAACGAAACATTCTTATGGGAAAAAGGGAAACTATACCGCTGGACAGAGAAAAGGGGACAGCGTAGGCGACAGCTGGTAGTGCCCCACAAATACCGTCAAGAAATCCTCAAAATAGGCCACGACATCCCCTTAGCAGGCCACCTAGCCGTTACCCGTACCCTACACCGCATTACTCACACGTTCTTTTGGCCAGGGGTGCACGCTGACGTTAGAACTTACTGTAACACCTGCGATGTGTGTCAACGAGTAGGAAGGCGAGGCGATCACCCTAAAGCCCAGCTAGTAAATATGCCCATTGTAGAGGAACCCTTCAGCCGGGTTGCTATTGACCTAGTGGGACCACTGGCTACCCCTAGTCCCTCCGGTAAGCGCTACATTCTTACCGTAGTAGACTACGCTACCAGGTACCCAGAGGCTGTCGCCCTATCCAACATACAAGCGGATACGGTAGCGAATGCACTAGTACAGGTGTTCTCCCGGGTAGGATTTCCAAATAAAATCCTATCCGACCGAGGCACCCAATTTACGGCTGAATTAACCCAACAACTCTGGCAGGTTTGCAAAATTAAGTCCCTCCTGAGCTCCCCATACCACCCCCAGACGAACGGGCTGTGTGAGAGGTTCAATGGGACCCTCAAGCAAATGCTCAAGACGTTCACTCAGGAATACCGAGACTGGGAACGCTTCCTGCCGCACCTCCTATTTGCTTATCGGGAGGTGCCCCAGGAAACGACAGGGTTCTCTCCCTTCGAGTTGCTCTACGGAAGAAAGGTACGGGGACCCCTAAACCTGATCCGGGAGCACTGGGAGGGAGAGATGGAGGCTGACGGTGTCCCCATTGTGCCATACGTGCTGGAACTCAGGGACCGAATGGAGCAATTAGCCAAATCCGTGCGGGCTAATCTCCAGTTGGCCCAGAGAAGACAGAAAGTATGGTACGATCGGGGGGCCCGAAAGAGAATCTTCACCATAGGACAAAAGGTGTTAGTACTTAAGCCGGTGAAGACAGACAAATTGCAGGCGTCCTGGCAGGGTCCCTACCAGATCGTAGAGAAAAGGGGAGACACCACTTATGTGATAGCTAGCTGCCATGACAACAATCTTAGAAAGACATTCCATGTAAACATGCTCAAGGAATATTTTGAGCGACCAGAGAACGTGACGGCCGTATGTTGTTCCCCTCAGGAAGACCCCGACAGTTTACCCATTCCAGACCTATTAGAAAAGAGTCTCCCCACAGGTATAGTGGCGCAGGTTCAGATAGGGGACCGACTTAGCCCCACTGAAAGGGAGCAGCTCAACCAACTCCTCCAGTCCAAACACCTCACCTTCTCCCCGAAGCCAGGGTACACTACTTTAACCACCCACCAGGTAGATACTCCGGGACAAGCTCCCTTGCGCCAGGCTCCGTACCGAATCCCCGAAGCAGTTAGGACAGGAATGAAGAAGGAGATCGATGAGATGCTCCAGCTCAGGGTAATTGAGCCCTCCGATAGTCCATGGGCCTCCCCAGTTGTCTTGGTGCCCAAGAAAGATGGGACCACCCGGTTCTGTGTAGACTATCGGAGGCTCAATGAAAATACCGTGACGGACGCTTACCCTATGCCCAGGGTAGACGAGCTACTCGATCGTATAGCCAGGGGAAATTACCTGACCACTATTGACCTCTGCAAAGGTTACTGGCAGATTCCCCTGGCCCCGGAGGCTATCCCCAAGTCGGCATTCGTCACCCCATTCGGCTTATATCAGTTTAGGGTAATGCCGTTTGGGATGAAGAATGCCCCAGCTACATTCCAGCGCTTGGTGGATAGGCTCCTGGATGGCTTCCAGAGTTTTGCTTGCGCCTACCTGGACGACATAGCGATCCACAGTGAGTCCTGGGAGGACCACTTAGCTCATGTGGGAATGGTTCTGGATCAGATCCGGGCTGCTGGCCTGACTCTGAAGCCAGAAAAATGCCACTTTGGGATGGCCGAGGTACAGTACCTGGGTCACCGGGTGGGGTGTGGAAAGCAGCGACCAGAGCCGGCCAAAATAGAAGCTGTCGCCAATTGGCCCACCCCCATCACTAAGACTCAGGTCCTAGCCTTCCTGGGCACGGCAGGGTACTATAGACGGTTCGTACCAGACTACAGCACACTTGCCAAACCCCTGACTGACTTGACCAAGAAGAACTTACCTCGACAGGTCCTGTGGTCTCCCCACTGTGAAACGGCTTTCCAGGCTCTCAAAAATGCTCTAATTAACGCTCCTGTCTTGGCGGCCCCAGCCCTTAACAAACGTTTTATCGTCCATACAGACGCTTCCATGTTCGGGCTGGGAGCTGTCCTCAGCCAAGTAGGCGAAGATGGAGGGGAGCATCCAGTTGCCTACATCAGCCGGAAGCTCCTGCCCCGCGAAGTCAGCTATGCAGCGGTCGAAAAGGAGTGTTTGGCTTTGGTGTGGGCATTAAAGAAATTGACTCCCTATTTATATGGTCAGGAGTTCACTCTGGTCACCGACCATAACCCGTTGATGTGGCTGAACCGGGTCTCTGGAGATAACGGCAGGCTATTACGTTGGAGCTTATCGTTGCAACCCTTCAATTTCACCATTACTTACAGACCTGGGAAACAGAATGGCAACGCCGACGGGTTGTCCAGACAAACAGACCTCAGCCCCGCATAACCAGCGGTCTGGACAGCCTTAGTCTGCCCCGAAAAGGGGTCAGACTGTGTCTGCCAGAGTGTTCCACAGAAAGGGAGCACTGTTACAGAAGCATTAGTTATTTTGTTGTGAAGAGCTTATTTCCCAGCAGCAATGCCTGAACCAGCAAGCCAGCGCCTAAGAAGGGCTCCAAGAAAACCGTAACAAGTATCATTTCATAAAGAGTTAACTCTTTTTTTTCAGCTTTTAGAAACTATTGCCTAAATACACATTTTTGCTGGCCTCAGCTCTAAGTTTAGGGATAACCAATCCCATTGTCTAATCACCTCTGGAGCCAGACTGCTAATTGATAAGATGAACTTGTAAACTTGTTATCTTAAGTACTGTAATCCTATTGTGGCCTGTCAAAGGACAGTGCTCTCTATTTAAATGTGTGATGGGGGATTTTGTGCTTCCCCCCCCTCTCCCCCTGGGAGTGCCCTGTGTGCATGTAACCTTAATAAAAAGCAGGCTGGGCATCCCAGTGCTGAGTTCTTGTTTGACCCTCAATCGCAGCGTTGACTCGTTTTTGTGGGCAGAAGGGTATCCTAGCTGTACTACAGCTAAGGGAGATTATTCTATATTTGCGAGACTCATATAGAATACTATGGAAAGCAGCTTCTCCCCTCTTTAGCAATAGGGATCCAGGCTACTAAGCGGTCCATCTCTCAGCGAGACTAAGGGTAACCGTAACAGTCGTGTTTGGAGGAGAGAGAACACCATACCTACTGTGAAGCATGGCGGTGGCAACCTCATGCTTTGGGGCTGTTTCTCTGGAAAGGGAACAGGACGACTGATCCGTGTACATGAAAGAATGAATGGGACCATGTATCGTGAGATGTTGAGTGCAAACCTCCTTCCATCAGCAAGGGCATTGAAGATGAAATGTGGCTGGGTCTTTCAGCATGACAATGATCCCAAACACACCGCCCGGACAACGAAGGAGTGGCTTCGTAAGAAGCATTTCAAGGTCCTGGAGTGGCCTAGCCAGTCTCCAGATCTCAACCCCATAGAAAACCTTTGGAGGGAGTTGAAAGTCTGTGTTGCCCAGCGACAGCCCCAAAACATCACTGCTTTAGAGGAGATCTGCATGCAGGAATGGGCCAACATACCAGCAACAGTGTGTGACAACCTTGTGAAGACTTACAGAAAATGTTTGACCTCTGTCATTGCCAACAAAGGATATATAACAAAGTATTGAGATGAACTTTTGATATTATTTACAGGTTAGATCTCCCTCCATGCCATGCAATTTTATTTTGCCTTTCCCAATGGTGTTTTGGGCACAGAAATTGATGCCAACACTGGCATAGATGCTCTAATTCTCATTTTTTAATAAGTAACATATATTTTCAAAGGGTTAATAACCATTGGGCCACTGATTTCACTATGAATAAATACCCTGTATATATTCATAGTGAAATCAGTGGCCCAATGGTTATTAACCCTTTGAAAATATCTGTTACTTATTAAAAAATGAGAATTATGTCACCTATGCCAGGGTTGGCATCAATGTATGTGCCAAAAACACCATTGGGCCAGGCTAAAAACAATTGCATGGCATGGAGGGGGATCTACCCTGTATATATTCATAGTGAAATCAGTGGCCCAATGGTTATTAACCCTTTGAAAATATCTGTTACTGAAAATGATGTCACCTATGCCAGTGTTGGCATCAATTTATGTGCCCAAAACACCATTGGGCCAGGCTAAAAACAATTGCATGGCATGGAGGAGGATCTACCCTGTATATATCCATAGTGAAATCAGTGGCCCAATGGTTATTAACCCTTTGAAAATATCTGTTACTTATTCAAAAATGAGAATTATGTCACCTATGCCAGGGTTGGCATCAATTTCTGTGCCAAAACACCATTGGGCCAGGCTAAAAACAATTGCATGTCATGGAGGGGGATCTACCCTGTATATATTTATAGTGAAATCAGTGGCCCAATGGGTATTAACCCTTTGAAAATATATTTTACTTATTCAAAAATGAGAATTATGTCACCTATGCCAGGGTTGGCATCAATGTATGTGCCCAAAACACCATTGGGCCAGGCTAAAAAGAATTGCATGGCATGGAGGGGGATCTACCCTGTATATATTCATAGTGAAATCAGTGGCCCAAAGGTTATTAACCCTTTGAAAATATCTGTTACTTATTAAAAAATGAGAATTAGATCACTTATGCCAGTGTTGGCATAAATTTCTGTGCCAAAAACAGCATTGGGCCAGGCTAAGAGGAAATGCATGTCATGGAGGGGGATCTACCCTGTAGATATTCATAGTCAAATCAGTGGCCCAACGGTTATTAACCCTTTGAAAATATCTGTTACTTATTCAAAATAGTAATATTTGTATTGGTGCCAACGTATGCCCTTTTTTCCAGTTTGTATATCCAATTGTTGTATAAAGGGTTTCCACCTCTGTGTAACTACATTATATGAATCGTATTATTATCTAAATAAAACCTCTATTTTTATTTTAAAGTAAATTTAAAGCAGTCTGACAAAAAAAATAAAGAAACCAACTTCCATGAATAAGAAACAGAATTTCATGAATAAGAAACAGCTTGAATAAGAAACCATCTTCCTTGTCGTCTCTAAGGTTGGGATAGTATGGACACTTTACTTCTAAACAGCGCAGAAATGATTCTAAGGACTCATATTCCTGTATACTTACTAGGAGCCCTTCTGCCTCACAAAGTGCAGCTGCTGCTGTAGTTTATTTATGCTAACCCTTTGTTATACTGTATTCTTCATTAGGTTTGCCTTGATTCTCTTATTTAGGCTCACATAGGACTCAGAATGGAAAATATGTTCTTTTCATTTTTACATTTCTCCAAAATATCACCTGGGGTTGGTAATTCACTTAGCTCCTACTAAGGAACAATACTACAACACATAAAATAGTGGTATCAGTAAGTTCTATAAACCTGCACTATACAGCTCTCTAGGTCTTTTGGACCATACTCCTGTGCTATAACTTGTGCACTACTCACCCCAAATATTAGCTGATTAATGTTGTCTACTACAATAATTGTCCACTTGTGGTTTGCCACATAAATGCAGGGCGCAAGCATAGGGAGAATCAAGACAGTAATTCTTTCTAGTAACTTATTGATATTCCAGCTCATATTCCCTTGCTCAGTCTAATGTTCCTACTGTGCTTATACCACACTAGGCTTGTACACCACACATTTTTATTTATAAGTAACTTATTGATATTATAGGCTTGTACACCACACATTTTTATTTATAAGTAACTTATTGATATTATAGGCTTGTACACCACACATTTTTATTTATAAGTAACTTATTGATATTATAGGCTTGTACACCACACATTTTTATTTATAAGTAACTTATTGATATTATAGGCTTGTACACCACACATTTTTATTTATAAGTAACTTATTGATATTATAGGCTTGTACACCACACATTTTTATTTATAAGTAACTTATTGATATTATAGGCTTGTACACCACACATTTTTATTTATAAGTAACTTATTGATATTATAGGCTTGTACACCACACATTTTTATTTATAAGACTGACAAGCTTCTCTGAGCCCGCTCTCTTCCCCCGTGTAAGAGTTGGCTAAACTATATACACAGGGCACTGCGGGTCTCTAGGTATTAGCACAGGTGCCTTTGCATACACCAGTGTATCAATATCATTCTAATTGATTGGATTACTTCATATCTTTAGATTAAGTTCACATATAGATTTGATATTTGTAATTCTACTTATAGATGGTCACCTTTTTAGTTTCCTTGACAAATCACTCAGTATATTCTTTGATTTTTTGTTAGAGTTTGATACATGCGCGTACTAGTTCCTATCTCCTTCCCCCGGGTAGGACTATTTATTTACCAGCTATAACTGCACGGACAAAAGCACGGGTTTCTGCGTTCCAACTCTTTACAAATGTACAGATTGTTAATCTGTGAGGACCTCTAGTGGTTATTGTAGTATTGCATCTCACTTTCCTTAGCTCAACTAGCAAAAACTTATTTTAAGAACATGCTCATCCTGACATCTGTATGGAAACAGATGAGCTTCACCACTCTCTTTGTATCATTTAATGCCCTTCTTACAACTCCCCTCTTAGTCTCCCATACTACATATATATAGGAAAACCCCACCTTCATACTGTATCTATATAGGAAAATACTAATATAGCCACACTCGCATAGGTCTGGCCAAGCCTTCTAAGCCACATCCTGGAGTAAATGTATTCACATAATATTTGTATAATATCTTTATAATCACCCTTCTCAAGATTTTAGTTGAATTCTTTATTTATTTATTTATTTATTTATTTTAAGTTAGTGTGTTTCTGGGGAAAGAAAAAGGGTGGGGGGAAGAATCCTAACAAGGTGGCACATACACAATGCTGTTAGGTTTCACAATATGTGGAAGATCCTTCTAATCAGCGTTTTAATTGCAGCTATTGTATGGACATTTATTGGACAGTATATGTTGCATGTAATCCTAAATAGTTTTGGTGTTTGGTTTTTGTTTTGTTCAGTTTTGTTGATGATATTATAACAATTTACAGCCATGGGTGCAACACAAGATGACAATTGAACAAGCTTTATATAGATCTCAATGCATAATTTTCTTTTAACTTTTTCAAGAATATGCTAATATTTTGATGCTTAGAATGTAGCACCTAATTTGGAACTCTGATTGTGACTTTACCTTGTGTGTATGTATTGTCTTGTACCTGTGTCTCTTTAATAAAAAGAATTTGAACAAACAAATTTGGGGTTCATTTGGAGGGGAGATTAATCATTATGAAAAGCTTAATCAACCAGAAAGCAGTGCTAGATGTGCCGTTTACTTTCTGTACCCTGTGGAGATCAGCTTGAAGCTTTTCATTGAGCATATTTGTAGTTGAAAGTTTTAGTGAGAATAAGATTTTTATTGGAGGTTTGTGTAACAATCGAGAACATGGTGAGTCCCAGATTAATTTGATAATTTAAGAGTTCTTATCTAACGATGCTCCCGAAATATGGTAACATTATTTACGGTGCGGTCCAACTGCGGCTCAAGTATTTGTTTCCAGACTCTTAATCATCGTCATCATTATCATCATCATCGTCGTCGTCATCATCGTCATCATTGTCATCATCGTCATCATTGTCATCATCGTCGTCATCATTATCGTCGTCATCATCATCGTCGTCATCATCATCCTCAGTGTTGACCTTCCCAGACAAAACATCTTCAATCCACTGCTGTAGCTCGGCGGGGGAGGGTAAATCCTCGGCATCCGTTATCTCCATCCAGACGCTGTCGGCCTATGACAGAAGATAGTGGTTGTGAAATTTGTCCTACCAATCATAGGTTATCCATAGACTGTCTAACTTGGGCTAGAAGAGTAACATGATATATTGGTGAAGAACTTAATACTGTAAAACACAGGTAGCCTATAGGTAGTTAGGAAATATTATAGGGAACATTATATGGAGCAATAGGAGAAGATATAAAAAAGATATAAAAGGGTTAAATGGAGCAACAGGAGATATTATAGGGAGGGTAATATGTTGCAATAGGAGGAGTTATAGGGAGGGTTATATGGTACAATAGGAGGAGTTATATAGAGGGTTATATGGTGCAATAGGAGGAGTTATAGGGAGGGTTATATGGTGCAATAGAAGGAGTTATAGGGAGGGTTATATGGTACAATAGGAGGAGTTATATAGAGGGTTATATGGTGCAATAGGAGGAGTTATAGGGAGGGTTATATGGTACAATAGGAGGAGTTATAGGGAGGGTTATATGTTGCAATAGGAGGAGTTATAGGGAGGGTTATATGGTACAATAGGAGGAGTTATATAGAGGGTTATATGGTGCAATAGGAGGAGTTATAGGGAGGGTTATATGGTGCAATAGGAGGAGTTATATAGAAGGTTATATGGTGCAATAGGAGGAGCTATAGGGGGGTTATATGGTGCAATAGGAGGAGTTATATAGAGAGTTATATGGTACAATATGAGGAGTTATAAGGAGGGTTATATGGTGCAATAGGAGGAGTTATAGGGAGGGTTATATGGTGCAATAGGAGGAGTTATAGGGAGGGTTATATGGTGCAATAAGAGGAGTTATAGGGAGGGTTATATGGTGCAATAGAAGAAGTTATAGGGAGAGTTATATGATGCAATAGGAGGAGTTATTGGGAGGGTTATATGGTGCAATAGGAGGAGTTATAGGGAGCAGTTATATGGTACAATAGGAGGAGTTATAGGGAGGGTTATATGGTGCAATAGGAGGAGTTATTGGGAGGGTTATATGGTGCAATAGGAGGAGTTATTGGGAGGGTTATATGGTGCAATAGGAGGAGTTATAGGGATGGTTATATGGTGCAATATGAGCAGTTATAGGGAGGGTTATATGGTACAATAGGAGGAGTTATATGGAGGAATATATAGTGCAATAAAATATAGGGAGGGTCATATGGTGCAATAGGAGGAGTTATTGGGAGGGTTATATGGTGCAATAGGAGGAGCTAAAGGGAGAGTTATATGGTGCAATAGGAGGAGTTATACGGAGGGTTATATAGTGCAATAGGAGGAGTTATAGGGAGGGTTATATGGTACAATATGAAGAGATATAGGGAGGGTTATAGGGAGCGTTATATGATACAATATGAGGAGTTATAGGGAGGGTTATATGGTGCAATAGGAGGAGTTATATAGAGGGTTATATGGTACAATATGAGGAGTTATACAGAGGAATATATAGTGCAATAAGAGGATTTAAGGGAGGGTTATATGGTGCAATAGGAGGAGTTATAGGGAGAGTTATATGGTGCAATAGGAGGAGTTATAGGGAGGGTTTATATGGTGCAATAGGAGGAGTTATAGGGAGGGTTATATGGTGCAATAGGAGGAGTTATAGGGAGAGTTATATAGTGCAATAGGACAAGTTATAGGGAGGGTTATATGGTGCAATATGAGGAGTTATAGGGAGGGTTATATGGTACAATAGGAGGAGTTATAGGGAGGGTTATATGGTGCAATATGAGGAGTTATAGGGAGGGTTACATGGTGCAATATGAGTTATAGGGAGGGTTTCATGGTGCAATGGAGGAGTTATAGGGAGGAGTTACATGGTGCAATAGGAGAGTTATAGGGAGGGTTATATGGTGCAATAGGAGAGTTATAGGGAGGGTTATATGGTGCAATAGGAGGAGTTATAGGGAGGGTTTCATGGTACAATAGGAGGAGTTATAGGGAGGGTTATATGGTGCATTAGGAGGAGTTATAGGGAGGGTTATATAGTGCAATAGGACAAGTTATAGGGAGGGTTATATGGTACAATAGGAGGAGTTATAGGGAGGGTTATATGGTGCAATAGGAGGAGGTATAGGGAGCATTATATGGTGCAATAGGAGGAGTTATAGGGAGGGTTATATGGTGCAATAGGAGGAGTTATAGGGAGGCTTATATGGTGCAATAGGAGGAGTTATAGGGAGGGTTATATGGTGCAATAGGAGGAGTTATAGGGAGGGTTAAATGGTGCAATAGGAGGAGTTATAGGGAGGGTTATATAGTGCAATAGGAGGAGTTATAGGGAGGGTTATATGGTGCAATAGGAGGAGTTATAGGGAGGGTAATATGGTGCAATAGGAGGAGTTATAGGGAGGGTTATATGGTGCAATAGGAGGAGTTATAGGGAGGGTTATATGGTGCAATAGGAGGAGTTATAGGGAGGGTTATATGGTGCAATAGGAGGAGTTATAGGGAGGGTTATATGGTGCAATATGAGGAGTTATAGGGAGGGTTATATGGTACAATAGGAGGAGTTATAGGGAGGGTTACATGGTGCAATATGAGTTATAGGGAGGGTTTCATGGTGCAATAGGAGGAGTTATAGGGAGGAGTTATATGGTGCAATAGGAGGGATTATAGGGAGGGTTATATGGTGCAATAGGACAAGTTATAGGGAGGGTTATATGGTACAATAGGAGGAGTTATAGGGAGGGTTATATGGTACAATAGGAGGAGTTATAGGGAGGGTTATATGGTGCAATAGGAGGAGGTATAGGGAGCATTATATGGTGCAATAGGAGGAGTTATAGGGAGGGTTATATGGTGCAATAGGAGGAGTTATAGGGAGGGTTATATGGTGCAATAGGAGGAGTTATAGGGAGGGTTATATGGTGCAATAGGAGGAGTTATAGGGAGGGTTATATGGTGCAATAGGAGTAGTTATATAGAGGGTTATATGGTGCAATAGGAGGAGCTATAGGGGGTTATATGGTGCAATAGGAGGAGTTATAGGGAGGGTTATATGGTGCAATAGGAGGAGTTATATAGAGGGTTATATGGTGCAATAGGAGGAGCTATAGGGGGGTTATATGGTGCAATAGGAGGAGTTATATAGAGAGTTATATGGTACAATATGAGGAGTTATAAGGAGGGTTATATGGTGCAATAAGAGGAGTTATAGGGAGGGTTATATGGTGCAATAGAAGAAGTTATAGGGAGAGTTATATGATGCAATAGGAGGAGTTATTGGGAGGGTTATATGGTGCAATAGGAGGAGTTATAGGGATGGTTATATGGTGCAATATGAGCAGTTATAGGGAGGGTTATATGGTACAATAGGAGGAGTTATATGGAGGAATATATAGTGCAATAAAATATAGGGAGGGTTATATGGTGCAATAGGAGGAGTTATTGGGAGGGTTATATGGTGCAATAGGAGGAGCTAAAGGGAGAGTTATATGGTGCAATAGGAGGAGTTATACGGAGGGTTATATAGTGCAATAGGAGGAGTTATAGGGAGGGTTACATGGTACAATATGAAGAGATATAGGGAGGGTTATAGGGAGCGTTATATGATACAATATGAGGAGTTATAGGGAGGGTTATATGGTGCAATAGGAGGAGTTATATAGAGGGTTATATGGTACAATATGAGGAGTTATACAGAGGAATATATAGTGCAATACGAGGATTTAAGGGAGGGTTATATGGTGCAATAGGAGGAGTTATAGGGAGAGTTATATGGTGCAATAGGAGGAGTTATAGGGAGGGTTTATATGGTGCAATAGGAGGAGTTATAGGGAGGGTTATATGGTGCAATATGAGGAGTTATAGGGAGGGTTATATGGTACAATAGGAGGAGTTATAGGGAGGGTTATATGGTGCAATATGAGGAGTTATAGGGAGGGTTACATGGTGCAATATGAGTTATAGGGAGGGTTTCATGGTGCAATAGGAGGAGTTATAGGGAGGAGTTACATGGTGCAATATGAGTTATAGGGAGGGTTTCATGGTACAATAGGAGGAGTTATAGGGAGGGTTATATGGTGCATTAGGAGGAGTTATAGGGAGGGTTATATAGTGCAATAGGACAAGTTATAGGGAGGGTTATATGGTACAATAGGAGGAGTTATAGGGAGGGTTATATGGTACAATAGGAGGAGTTATAGGGAGGGTTATATGGTGCAATAGGAGGAGGTATAGGGAGCATTATATGGTGTAATAGGAGGAGTTATAGGGAGGGTTATATGGTGCAATAGGAGGAGTTATAGGGAGGCTTATATGGTGCAATAGGAGGAGTTATAGGGAGAGTTATAGGGTGCAATAGGAGGAGTTATAGGGAGGGTTATATGGTGCAATAGGAGGAGTTATAGGGAGAATTATATGGTGCAATTGGAGGAGTTATAGGGAGGGTTATATGGTGCAATAGGAGGAGTTATAGGGAGGGTTAAATGGTGCAATAGGAGGAGTTATAGGGAGGGTTATATAGTGCAATAGGAGGAGTTATAGGGAGGGTTATATGGTGCAATAGGAGGAGTTATAGGGAGGGTTATATGGTGCAATAGGAGGAGTTATAGGGAGGGTTATATGGTGAAATAGGAGGAGTTATAGGGAGGGTTATATGGTGCAATAGGAGGAGTTATAAAAAAGATATAAAAGGGTTAAATGGAGCAACAGGAGATATTATAGGGAGGGTAATATGTTGCAATAGGAGGAGTTATAGGGAGGGTTATATGGTACAATAGGAGGAGTTATATAGAGGGTTATATGGTGCAATAGGAGGAGTTATAGGGAGGGTTATATGGTACAATAGGAGGAGTTATAGGGAGGGTTATATGGTACAATAGGAGGAGTTATAGGGAGGGTTATATGTTGCAATAGGAGGAGTTATAGGGAGGGTTATATGGTACAATAGGAGGAGTTATATAGAGGGTTATATGGTGCAATAGGAGGAGTTATAGGGAGGGTTATATGGTGCAATAGGAGGAGTTATATAGAAGGTTATATGGTGCAATAGGAGGAGCTATAGGGGGGTTATATGGTGCAATAGGAGGAGTTATATAGAGAGTTATATGGTACAATATGAGGAGTTATAAGGAGGGTTATATGGTGCAATAGGAGGAGTTATAGGGAGGGTTATATGGTGCAATAGGAGGAGTTATAGGGAGGGTTATATGGTGCAATAAGAGGAGTTATAGGGAGGGTTATATGGTGCAATAGAAGAAGTTATAGGGAGAGTTATATGATGCAATAGGAGGAGTTATTGGGAGGGTTATATGGTGCAATAGGAGGAGTTATAGGGATGGTTATATGGTGCAATATGAGCAGTTATAGGGAGGGTTATATGGTACAATAGGAGGAGTTATATGGAGGAATATATAGTGCAATAAAATATAGGGAGGGTCATATGGTGCAATAGGAGGAGTTATTGGGAGGGTTATATGGTGCAATAGGAGGAGCTAAAGGGAGAGTTATATGGTGCAATAGGAGGAGTTATACGGAGGGTTATATAGTGCAATAGGAGGAGTTATAGGGAGGGTTATATGGTACAATATGAAGAGATATAGGGAGGGTTATAGGGAGCGTTATATGATACAATATGAGGAGTTATAGGGAGGGTTATATGGTGCAATAGGAGGAGTTATATAGAGGGTTATATGGTACAATATGAGGAGTTATACAGAGGAATATATAGTGCAATAAGAGGATTTAAGGGAGGGTTATATGGTGCAATAGGAGGAGTTATAGGGAGAGTTATATGGTGCAATAGGAGGAGTTATAGGGAGGGTTTATATGGTGCAATAGGAGGAGTTATAGGGAGGGTTATATGGTGCAATAGGAGGAGTTATAGGGAGAGTTATATAGTGCAATAGGACAAGTTATAGGGAGGGTTATATGGTGCAATATGAGGAGTTATAGGGAGGGTTATATGGTACAATAGGAGGAGTTATAGGGAGGGTTATATGGTGCAATATGAGGAGTTATAGGGAGGGTTACATGGTGCAATATGAGTTATAGGGAGGGTTTCATGGTGCAATGGAGGAGTTATAGGGAGGAGTTACATGGTGCAATAGGAGAGTTATAGGGAGGGTTATATGGTGCAATAGGAGAGTTATAGGGAGGGTTATATGGTGCAATAGGAGGAGTTATAGGGAGGGTTTCATGGTACAATAGGAGGAGTTATAGGGAGGGTTATATGGTGCATTAGGAGGAGTTATAGGGAGGGTTATATAGTGCAATAGGACAAGTTATAGGGAGGGTTATATGGTACAATAGGAGGAGTTATAGGGAGGGTTATATGGTGCAATAGGAGGAGGTATAGGGAGCATTATATGGTGCAATAGGAGGAGTTATAGGGAGGGTTATATGGTGCAATAGGAGGAGTTATAGGGAGGGTTATATGGTGCAATAGGAGGAGTTATAGGGAGGGTTATATGGTGCAATAGGAGGAGTTATAGGGAGGGTTAAATGGTGCAATAGGAGGAGTTATAGGGAGGGTTATATAGTGCAATAGGAGGAGTTATAGGGAGGGTTATATGGTGCAATAGGAGGAGTTATAGGGAGGGTAATATGGTGCAATAGGAGGAGTTATAGGGAGGGTTATATGGTGCAATAGGAGGAGTTATAGGGAGGGTTATATGGTGCAATAGGAGGAGTTATAGGGAGGGTTATATGGTGCAATAGGAGGAGTTATAGGGAGGGTTATATGGTGCAATATGAGGAGTTATAGGGAGGGTTATATGGTACAATAGGAGGAGTTATAGGGAGGGTTACATGGTGCAATATGAGTTATAGGGAGGGTTTCATGGTGCAATAGGAGGAGTTATAGGGAGGAGTTATATGGTGCAATAGGAGGGATTATAGGGAGGGTTATATGGTGCAATAGGACAAGTTATAGGGAGGGTTATATGGTACAATAGGAGGAGTTATAGGGAGGGTTATATGGTGCAATAGGAGGAGTTATAGGGAGGGTTATATGGTGCAATAGGAGGAGTTATAGGGAGGGTTATATGGTGCAATAGGAGGAGTTATAGGGAGGGTTATATGGTGCAATAGGAGGAGTTATAGGGAGGGTTATATGGTGCAATAGGAGGAGTTATAGGGAGGGTTATATGGTGCAATAGGAGGAGTTATAGGGAGGGTTATATGGTGCAATAGGAGGAGTTATATAGAGGGTTATATGGTGCAATAGGAGGAGCTATAGGGGGTTATATGGTGCAATAGGAGGAGTTATAGGGAGGGTTATATGGTGCAATAGGAGGAGTTATATAGAGGGTTATATGGTGCAATAGGAGGAGCTATAGGGGGGTTATATGGTGCAATAGGAGGAGTTATATAGAGAGTTATATGGTACAATATGAGGAGTTATAAGGAGGGTTATATGGTGCAATAAGATGAGTTATAGGGAGGGTTATATGGTGCAATAGAAGAAGTTATAGGGAGAGTTATATGATGCAATAGGAGGAGTTATTGGGAGGGTTATATGGTGCAATAGGAGGAGTTATAGGGATGGTTATATGGTGCAATATGAGCAGTTATAGGGAGGGTTATATGGTACAATAGGAGGAGTTATATGGAGGAATATATAGTGCAATAAAATATAGGGAGGGTTATATGGTGCAATAGGAGGAGTTATTGGGAGGGTTATATGGTGCAATAGGAGGAGCTAAAGGGAGAGTTATATGGTGCAATAGGAGGAGTTATACGGAGGGTTATATAGTGCAATAGGAGGAGTTATAGGGAGGGTTACATGGTACAATATGAAGAGATATAGGGAGGGTTATAGGGAGCGTTATATGATACAATATGAGGAGTTATAGGGAGGGTTATATGGTGCAATAGGAGGAGTTATATAGAGGGTTATATGGTACAATATGAGGAGTTATACAGAGGAATATATAGTGCAATACGAGGATTTAAGGGAGGGTTATATGGTGCAATAGGAGGAGTTATAGGGAGAGTTATATGGTGCAATAGGAGGAGTTATAGGGAGGGTTTATATGGTGCAATAGGAGGAGTTATAGGGAGGGTTATATGGTGCAATATGAGGAGTTATAGGGAGGGTTATATGGTACAATAGGAGGAGTTATAGGGAGGGTTATATGGTGCAATATGAGGAGTTATAGGGAGGGTTACATGGTGCAATATGAGTTATAGGGAGGGTTTCATGGTGCAATAGGAGGAGTTATAGGGAGGAGTTACATGGTGCAATATGAGTTATAGGGAGGGTTTCATGGTACAATAGGAGGAGTTATAGGGAGGGTTATATGGTGCATTAGGAGGAGTTATAGGGAGGGTTATATAGTGCAATAGGACAAGTTATAGGGAGGGTTATATGGTACAATAGGAGGAGTTATAGGGAGGGTTATATGGTACAATAGGAGGAGTTATAGGGAGGGTTATATGGTGCAATAGGAGGAGGTATAGGGAGCATTATATGGTGTAATAGGAGGAGTTATAGGGAGGGTTATATGGTGCAATAGGAGGAGTTATAGGGAGGCTTATATGGTGCAATAGGAGGAGTTATAGGGAGAGTTATAGGGTGCAATAGGAGGAGTTATAGGGAGGGTTATATGGTGCAATAGGAGGAGTTATAGGGAGAATTATATGGTGCAATTGGAGGAGTTATAGGGAGGGTTATATGGTGCAATAGGAGGAGTTATAGGGAGGATTAAATGGTGCAATAGGAGGAGTTATAGGGAGGGTTATATAGTGCAATAGGAGGAGTTATAGGGAGGGTTATATGGTGCAATAGGAGGAGTTATAGGGAGGGTTATATGGTGCAATAGGAGGAGTTATAGGGAGGGTTATATGGTGAAATAGGAGGAGTTATAGGGAGGGTTATATGGTGCAATAGGAGGAGTTATAGGGAGGGTTTATATGGTGCAATAGGAGGAGTTATAGGGAGGGTTATATGGTACAATATGAGGAGTTATAGGGAGGGTTATATGGTACAATAGGAGGAGTTATAGGGAGGGTTACATGGTGCAATATGAGTTATAGGGAGGGTTTCATGGTGCAATAGGAGGAGTTATAGGGAGGAGTTATATGGTGCAATAGGAGGGATTATAGGGAGGGTTATATGGTGCAATAGGACAAGTTATAGGGAGGGTTATATGGTACAATAGGAGGAGTTATAGGGAGGGTTATATGGTACAATAGGAGGAGTTATAGGGAGGGTTATATGGTGCAATAGGAGGAGGTATAGGGAGCATTATATGGTGCAATAGGAGGAGTTATAGGGAGGGTTATATGGTGCAATAGGAGGAGTTATAGGGAGGGTTATATGGTGCAATAGGAGGAGTTATAGGGAGGGTTATATGGTGCAATAGGAGGAGTTATAGGGAGGGTTATATGGTGCAATAGGAGGAGTTATAGGGAGAGTTATAGGGTGCAATAGGAAGAGTTATAGGGAGGGTTATATGGTGCAATAGGAGGAGTTATAGGGAGAATTATATGGTGCAATTGGAGGAGTTATAGGGAGGGTTATATGGTGCAATAGGAGGAGTTATAGGGAGGGTTAAATGGTGCAATAGGAGGAGTTATAGGGAGGGTTATATAGTGCAATAGGAGGAGTTATAGGGAGGGTTATATGGTGCAATAGGAGGAGTTATAGGGAGGGTTATATGGTGCAATAGGAGGAGTTATAGGGAGGGTTATATGGTGCAATAGGAGGAGTTATAGGGAGGGTTATATGGTGCAATAGGAGGAGTTATAGGGAGCGGTTATATGGTACAATAGGAGGAGTTATATAGAGGGTTATATGGTGCAATAGGAGGAGTTATAGGGAGGGTTTTATGGTGCAATAGGAGGAGTTATAGGGAGGGTTTTATGGTGCAATAGGAGGAGTTATAGGGAGGGTTATATGGTGCAATAGGAGGAGTTATAGGGAGGGTTATATGGTGCAATAGGAGGAGTTATAGGGAGGGTTATATGGTGCAATAGGAGGAGTTATAGGGAGGGTTATATGGTGCAATAGGAGGAGTTATAGGGAGGTTTATATGGTGCAATAGGAGGAGTTATAGGGAGGGTTATATGGGGCAATAGGAGGAATTATATGGAGAGGTAGTATATTGTGTAATAGGTGGATTATTACAGAGACAGTTTAAAAAATAATTATTATGTAGCACACTTACAAATATGAATAATTTTATTTAAAAATTACGCCTTCCTATTCTTAAACACTAAATAACAAAAGTACTCACATCTGTTACATTGACAACCCCAATCTGAGGTCTGAAGAGGTCAATGTGAAATGTTCTCTCCCAATACGTAACAAGCTGTTGGTAATATAGAAATGTTTGTTTTATTATAATGGTAAAACAACTAGTGTGTGACATCAAACAGACACTGACCACAACATCTGACATCATACAGGGACTGTCCAATACATCTGACATCATACAGACTCCAACCTCAACATCTGACATCATACAAACACCGACCACAACATGTGACATCATACAGGCCTCAATATCTGACATCAAACAGACACTGACCACAACATCTGACACCATACAGACACCGACCACAACATCTGACATCATGCAGACAACAACCTCAACCTCTGACAAATATAGACACAAACCACAAAATCTGATATCATACAGACATCAACCACAACATCTGACTTCAATCAGACACTGACCACAACATCTGACATCATAGACACCAAAAAAAACATGTGACATTAGACACTGACCACAATATCTGACATCATATAGACACCAACCACAACATCTGATATCATACAGACATCAACCACACATCTGATTTCTTACAGACATCAACCACAACATCTGACTTTAATCAGACACTGACCACAACATCTGACATCATAGACACCAAAAAAAACATGTGACATTAGACACTGACCACAATATCTGACATCATATAGACACCAACCACAACATCTGACATCATATAGACACCAACCACAACATCTGATATCATACAGACATCAACCACACATCTGACTTTAATCAGACACTGACCACAACATCTGACATCATAGACACCAAAAAAAACATGTGACATTAGACACTGACCACAATATCTGACATCATATAGACACCAACCACAACATCTGACATCATACAGAAACTGACCACAACATCTGACATAATGCAGACACTGGCTATAACATGTTACATCATACAGACACTGACCACAACATCTGACATCATGCAGACACTGGCCATAACATGTTACATCATACAGACACCAACCACAACATCTGACATCATGCAGACACTGGCCATAACATGTTACATCATACAGACACCAACCACAACATCTGACATCATGCAGACACTGGCCATAACATGTTACATCATACAGACACCAACCACAACATCTGACATCATGCAGACACTGGCCATAACATGTTACATCATACAGACACCAACCACAACATCTGACATCATGCAGACACTGGCCATAACATGTTACATCATACAGACACCAACCACAACATCTGACATCATGCAGACACTGGCCATAACATGTTACATCATACAGACACCAACCACAACATCTGACATCATGCAGACACTGGCCATAACATGTTACATCATACAGACACCAACCACAACATCTGACATCATGCAGACACTGGCCATAACATGTTACATCATACAGACACCAACCACAACATCTGACATCATGCAGACACTGGCCATAACATGTTACATCATACAGACACCAACCACAACATCTGACATCATGCAGACACTGGCCATAACATGTTACATCATACAGACACCAACCACAACATCTGACATCATGCAGACACTGGCCATAACATGTTACATCATACAGACACCAACCACAACATCTGACATCATGCAGACACTGGCCATAACATGTTACATCATACAGACACCAACCACAACATCTGACATCATGCAGACACTGGCCATAACATGTTACATCATACAGACACCAACCACAACATCTGACATCATGCAGACACTGGCCATAACATGTTACATCATACAGACACCAACCACAACATCTGACATCATGCAGACACTGGCCATAACATGTTACATCATACAGACACCAACCACAACATCTGACATCATGCAGACACTGGCCATAACATGTTACATCATACAGACACCAACCACAACATCTGACATCATGCAGACACTGGCCATAACATGTTACATCATACAGACACCAACCACAACATCTGACATCATGCAGACACTGGCCATAACATGTTACATCATACAGACACCAACCACAACATCTGACATCATGCAGACACTGGCCATAACATGTTACATCATACAGACACCAACCACAACATCTGACATCTTTACAGACCTCTAGGAACAAAAGTGTGGAGCCACTGTGTAGTGATAAAAAGTCTTTATTATTGCAACTAACAAAACGTTAAAAAAGCATGTAGCAACCGACAGAGTGAAAGAGGGCGTAGCACGGATGCTTACATGTTTCAGCCCTCAGGCCGTAATCATAGCATAGAGTGCTATTAGGGGACGTAGTTTAAAACAGGTAAGGTTTTACCTGATTGGATAAAGATAATTAAAATATAACACGCCCTCTAATACATGTAGTCAGTTAACACTTAAATTACTAAACAATGCCTAGAATATCTTTATATATTAATAGCTGATGAAACCAGCTGTCATGATAAATGTCCTAGGACAGATTGAGATGAAAGAGATTATAGCAAAAGGGTCAAATATTAATATTACATGTTACAATGTAGACCCAGATGCATGAGCAATATTAGTGGATCCGCTATATATAAAGAGCAACAGTACATGGTGTGGAATCAAGTGCAAACACATATTGTACATGAGTTAATAAACATAATACAATATACATACTATAATGTACCCTATAAATACATAGACAATAGTAAAAGCTATACACCTTATAGTATGTAATATGTATATATTAGGGTAGAATAGTCCAAGCTCAGGATAATACTGGTAAGGTGTTTATATATACATATTTATACACGCAAGTTATACGCTTGAAGATATGAAAAAATATGAAAAAATATACATGTGATAAAATATATAATATACCTCACATATATATATATATATATATATATATATATATATATATATATATATATATATAAAAAAGATGAGAAATATGTATAAAGGAAATGAGATAGGATGAGGCATGATACATGGAATGGAAAAAATAGAACATCATTCCCAAAAATTGATCATGTCGTATCTAGAATTTAGACCTTGAGGTGCTCTAGATCTCAAATGAAAGATCCAGAACACCTAACGTTTGGACAAGAGAACATCAATATCTCCCCCTCTATGAGGTACTGTGACCTTTTCTATAACAATCCACCTAAATGTATCAAGTTTGCTGTCATGAAAATTGGCAAAATGCTGTACCAAAGGTGTGGTAGATTTACCCTTACCTATGGTAGAGATATGCTCTCTCATACATGTATTAATGTCCCTAGAGGTGAGACCCACATATTGGATTTTGCACTGAATACACGTAATGAGATACACTATACATGTACTAGTGCAATTAAGGCAAGTTTTGATATCATATGTTCTACCTGGCTGTTACCGTAGATGTAAATGTATTAGAAATTTGGACATATTCACAAGGTTTGCATTTTCTGTGTCCACATCTGAACATGCCTGTATGGGATAGCCAAGAACTCTCTGATCTATTGCTTTGTTTTAGCTGGGTGGGGGAAAGAATTGAACCAATAGTACGACATTTTTTGTAAGTACAGCGTATGTCTTGTTGGACTGTGTCCTTAAGCTGGTCATCGGCTGCCAGGAGTGAAAAGTGCTTTTTTACAATGCTACAAATTTTAGGAAATTGGGCACAAAAAGTAGTCACAAAGTGTACCCCTTTAAAGGTCTGTGTATCACGTGTGGTTATCCTGTCTACTAAAAGACTGTCCCTAGATAACTCTTGGACTTTCGTCTTGGCTTCTCTGATATGACTCCTGTTGTATTTGCACTCTCTCAACCTTTTTTCCAGATCATTTGCCTCACTCAGATAGTCACCCTCCTTACTACAATTCCTCTTAAGTCTGGAGAATTGTCCTTTAGCCACAGCATAGGACACATTCTTCGGATGACAGCTATCTGCGTGAAGCAAATTGTTAGCTGAAATAGGTTTCCTAAAAACCTTTGAGTGGATACTACCATCCTCACTTCCTACCAAGCAAAGATCAAGAAAGTTAATGGTAGGTGAATCGTATTCGTACGTGAAGCTCAAACCCTTGTCATTATCATTGAGCCATTCAACAAATGTCTTTATAAGTTCAGGAGGACCCGACCATACAATTAACAGATCATCAATAAAACGCTTACAAAAGCGTATATGTAATCTGTATGGATTGGTATCTCCAAAGATGTGGTAAAGCTCCCACCTGCCAAGATAGAGATTGGCATAGGAGGGGGCAAATTTAGCCCCCATGGCGGTACCACATCTTTGGAGATAATATATGCCCTCAAAACAGAAAAAGTTATGAGTAAGTAAAAACTCCAATATCCTAATGACAAAGGTTTGAAATTCCACAGTGTATTCAGTGAAAAATGTCAGGAAAAATTTAATAGCCTCAATGCCTTCAGAATGGGGGATCGATGAATACAAAGAGACTGCATCTATAGTAACCCCGGTATAAGATTTATTCCACTTGATGTTATTCACAAGGTTAAGAATGTGTTTTGAGTCTCTAGTATAAGACAAAAGGCTTATGGCCGGGGGTTGAGGTATGGCATCTAGCCATTGACATAGATGCTCTAAAAGAGAGTCAATGCCACTTACGATAGGTCTCCCTTTAATATTGGTCAAAGATTTGTGAACTTTAGGAAAATGGTATAACATGGGTATCATTGGGAAAGGCACATCCAGATACTGAGCTGTAGAAGCATTGATAAACCCATGTTCCAAACCATCATCCAGGATATCTTTGAGCTCTCTCTTGAACTGATTAGTGGGGTTACGTGATAGAATAAAGTAATCATGAGTGTTTTCAAGTTGGCGTAGGGCTTCCAAAACATAATCAGAACAATCAATGACTACTATAGTCCCGCCCTTATCCGCAGGGCGTATGACTATAGAGCCATTTTCTTGTAGGGCCTTAATAGCATCCTTTTGTTTTATGGTAAGATTATGTTTTGTAGGTCCCAAGCTATTTTTCAAGATTTGGAGATCTTTTTCCACCCTATTATAAAAAGTTTCAATTATAGGGCCCCTGCTGTGTATAGGATAGAATCTTGATCTATCACGAAATTTTATACCAAATTATCTCCCCTGAACTTGGTATTGTTTCTGAGGCCAATAGCTGTAAAGTGACTAAATCAGTTTTCTTCAAAAGTGAAAGATTCTGGGCATTTGATCGGTTCTACATTGATATTTACAAAATTAGAATCAGTGGTGGTAGAAAAGTGTTTTTTGAGAGTAACATTCCTAACTAGTCTATTAAGGTCTATCATAGTCTGGAATAAATCAAAGTTAGTGGTAGGGGAAAATCCTAAACCGAAACCCAATACCTCTACCTGGGCCTTAGTCAAAATGATAGAGGATACATTAATAATGTTGTATATTTGTTTTTGGTGTTAGTGCGATTGCCCCTCAACTGATATCTATCATGGTAGATCTGTTGAAGGTCCACCCCTCCCCTTCCTTCTGGAGGACCCTGACCCAATGGAAAAACCTCTTCCAACATGCTTTGATTATTTACTGCGACAATGAAGTCGCTTCCAGTTGTTTCACTTGGAACATAGTTGGAATTTTTATTATTCATATCATGGTAAGCAGGTTTTTCCTTGGGCCTGGCACCTAAGTTTATATTACTAGATGGAGGTTTAAGAATCCCTGGTTGTTGTTAGACCTGGTGATTAGTTACGCTAATGTCAGTCCTAGATGTGTTGTCATCAGATTGTTTATCATCTGAGGACTATTCGGTATCACTATCAGAAAATGTAACTGATCTATTCTGTCTATTTCTGCGTCTACGATTGCGGTTGCCTTTTTTGTTTATCTTATTTTTGTTATAATTATTATTAATGGGCAAACTACGCCTATAATCGTTCCGCTGTCTCCTGTTCCATATGTAGACTGAATTAGATAAATCGTCTGCTCTGTCTCTTATAAATGTGTGATGTTTATTTTCCATGATATGCTTTTCTCTTTTCTCTTTGTTCTCTTTTATCTTACAGACCTCAACATCTAAAATTATACAGACCTCAACATCTGACATCATACTGACACCATCCACATATCTGACATCATAATGACACTAACCACAGCATCTGACATTATGCAGACATTGACCTTAACAGCTGACACCATGCAGAAACTGACCACACAATCTGACATCATGCAGACCTCAAAATCTGACATCATACAGACACTGACCACAATATCTGACATCATGCAGACCTCAAAATCTGACATCATACAGACACCGACCACAATATCTGACATCATGCAGACCTCAACATCTGACATCATACAGACACCAACCACAATATCTGACATCATACAGATATTCACCACATCTGGCTTTATAGAAATAGCAACCATTATGCAGACACTGACTACAGCATCTAAAATTATACAGACACCGACCACAACATCTGACATCATACTAACATTGACTAAAACATCAGAGATCACAAAGACACTCACCACAACATATGAAACTATGAAGACACAGACCAAAACATCTGACATCATGCAGACATGAACCAAAACATCTGACATCATACAGATACCAATCACAACATCTGGCATAATACAGAGCTCAACATTTGCATTTGACATGTAGACACTGATCACAATATTTGACCTCATACTGACACCAACCACAACATCTGACATTGTACAGACACCGACCACAAGATCTGACATTATGCAGACACAGACCGCAAAAACTGATAATCATGCTGACACAGATCACAACATCTGAAATCACACACAGTGAGCAGTTTACATCAACCAGACTAACACCCCAATATGTGACATCATACAAAATGGTGCATTACATCATCCAGACTTACAACTAAATATGTGACATCATGAATTACATCATACAAAATCATACTTCAGCATATAACAATCAGACCAGAAAGCAATATGTTACATCGCACAAAGTCAAAGAACAATCTGTGCCCATACCATGTCATATGGTAATGTTGCATTGCTCAGCCACAGTTTTCTTACCAGGGGAAAGTTGTCAGGGTCAATCCAGACAATACTCAGTTCAGGGTTGTCTGTATTCGCTCTTGCAACCTCTTTCAGAATCTGCAGTAACTCAAAACCATCTGGGAAAGTGAAAGAGACAGGCGAAGAGAGGAAGAGAGTGAGAGAGACAGCTAGAAGAACAGCAGTGAAAATGACTGGAGGTAAAATGGCAGTATAAGACAGCAAAAGGCGAATGACAGTAAGAGACAGCACGAGGGAGAATGTCAGTAAGAGACAGCTAGAAGGAGAATGACATTAAGAAACAGCTAGAAGGAGAATGACAGTAAGAGACAACTAGAGGGAGAATGACATTAAGAGACAGCTAGAGGGAGGATGACAGTAAGAGACAACAAGAGGGAGAATGACAGTAAGAGACAGCTAGAGGGAGAATGATAGTAAGAGACAACTAGAGGGAGAATGATAGTAAGAGACCACTAGAGGGAGAATGACAGTAAGAGACCACTAGAGGGAGAATGACAGTAAGAGACAACTAGAGGGAGAATGACAGTAAGAGACAACTAGAGGGAGAATGACAGTAAGTGACAACTAGAGGGAGACTGACAGTAAGTGGCAACTAGAGGGAGAATGACAGTAAGAGACAGCTAGAGGGAGAATGATAGTAAGAGACCGCTAGAGGGAGAATGACAGTAAGAGACCACTAGAGGGAGAATGACAGTAAGAGACCACTAGAGGGAGAATGACAGTAAGAGACAACTAGAGGGAGAATGACAGTAAGAGACAACTAGAGGGAGAATGACCGTAAGAGACAGCTAGAGGGAGAATGATAGTAAGAGACCGCAAGAGGGAGAATGACAGTAAGAGACCACTAGAGGGAGAATGACAGTAAGAGACAACTAGAGGGAGAATGACAGTAAGAGACAACTAGAGGGAGAATGACAGTAAGAGACAACTAGAGGGAGAATGACAGTAAGAGACAGCTAGAGGGAGAATGACAGTAAGAGACCGCAAGAGGGAGAATGACAGTAAGAGACCACTAGAGGGAGAATGACAGTAAGAGACAACTAGAGGGAGAATGACAGTAAGAGACAACTAGAGGGAGAATGACAGTAAGAGACAACTAGAGGGACAATGACAGTAAGAGACAGCTAGAGGGAGAATGATAGTAAGAGACCGCTAGAGGGAGAATGACAGTAAGAGACCACTAGAGGGAGAATGACAGTAAGAGACAACTAGAGGGAGAATGACAGTAAGAGACATCTAGAAGGAAAATGACAGTAAGAGACAGCTAGCTGGAGAATGACAGCTAGAGACAGCTAGAAGGAGAATGACAGTAAGAGGCAACTAGAGGGAGAATGACAGTAAGAGACAGCTAGAGGGAGAATGATAGTAAAAGACAGCTAGAGGGACAATAACAGTAAGAGACAGCTAGAGGGAGAATGATAGTAAAAGACAGCTAGAGGGACAATAACAGTAAGAGACAGCTAGAGGGAGAATGACAATAAGTGACAGCAAGAGGGAGAATGACAGAAACAGACAGCTAGAGGGAGACAGACAGAAAGAGACAGTTAGAGGGAGAATGACAGTAAGAGACAGCTAGAGGGAAAATGAGAATAAGTGACAGCAAGAGGGAGAATGACAGAAAGAGACAACTAGAGGGAGAATAACAGTAAGAGACAGCTAGAGGGAGAATAACAGTAAGAGACAGCTAGAGGGACAATAACAGTAAGAGACAGCTAGAGGGAGAATAACAGTAAGAGACAGCTAGAGGGACAATAACAGTAAGAGACAGCTAGAGAATGAGAATAAGTGACAGCAAGAAGGAGAATGACAGAAAGAGACCGCTAGAGGGAGACAGACAGAAAGAGACAGTTAGAGGGAAAATGACAGTAAGAGACAGCTAGAGGGAGAATGAGAATAAGTGACAGCAAGAGGGAGAATGACAGAAAGAGACAACTAGAGGGAGAATAACAGTAAGAGACAGCTAGAGGGAGAATAACAGTAAGAGACAGCTAGAGGGACAATAACAGTAAGAGACAGCTAGAGAATGAGAATAAGTGACAGCAAGAAGGAGAATGACAGAAAGAGACCGCTAGAGGGAGAATGACAGTAAGAGACAGCTAGAGGGAGAATGACAGTAAGAGACAGCTAGAGAAAGAATGACATTTACAGACAGCTAGAGGGAGAATACCAGTAAGAGACAGCTAGAGGGAGAATGACAGTAAGAGACAGCTAGAGGGAGAATGATAGTAAGTGACTACAAGAGGGAGAATGATAGTAAGAGACAGCTAGAGGGAGAATAACAGTAGGAGACAGCTAGAGGGAGAATGACAGTAAGAGACAGCTAGAGGGAGAATTACAGTAAGAGACAGCTAGAGGGAGAATGACAGTAAGAGACAACTAGAGGGAGAATGACAGTAAGAGACAGCTAGAGGGAGAATGACAGTAAGAGACACCTAGAGGGAGAATGACAATAAGAGACAGCTAGAGGGAGAATGACAGTAAGAGACAGCTAGAGGGAGAATAAGAGTAAGAGACAACTAGAGGGAGAATGACAGTAAGAGACAGCTAGAGGGAGAATTACAGTAAGAGACAGCTAGAGGGAGAATGACAGTAAGAGACAGCTAGAGGGAGAATGACAGTAAGAGACAGCTAGAGGGAGAATGACAGTAAGAGACAGCTAGAGGGAGAATGATAGTAAGAGACAGCTAGAGGGAGAATAACAGTAAGAGACAGCTAGAGGGAGAATGACAGTAAGAGACAGCTAGAGGGAGAAAGACAGTAAGAGACAGCTAGAGGGAGAATGACAGTAAGAGACAGCTAGAGGGAGAATTACAGTAAGAGACAGCTAGAGGGAGAATACCAGTAAGAGACAGCTAGAGGGAGAATGAGATTTATAGACAGCTAGAGGGAGAATACCAGTAAGAGACAGCTAGAGGGAGAATGACAGTAAGAGACAGTTAGAGGAGATTAACAGTAAGAGACAGCTAGAGGGAGAATGACAGTAAGAGACAGTTAGAGGGATATTAACAGTAAGAGACAGCTAGAGGGAGAATGAGAGTAAGAGATAATTAGAGGGAGAATGACAATAAGTGACAGCTAGAGGAAGAATGACAGTAATATTCAACTAGAAGGAGAATAACAGTAAGAGACAGCTAGAGGGAGAATAACAGTAAGAGACAGCTAGAGGGAGAATGATAGTAAGAGACAGCTAAAAGGTGAATGACAGTATGAGACAGCTAGAGGGAGAATGATAGTAAGAGACAGCTAGAGGGAGAATGATAGTAAGAGACAGCTAGAGGGAGAATAACAGTAAGAGACAGCTAGAGGGAGAATGGCAGTGAGAGACAGCTAGAGGGAGAACAACAGTAAGAGACAGCTAGAGGGATAATGGCAGTGAGAGACAGCTTGCGGGAGAATTACATTTATAAACAGCTAGAGGGAGAATACCAGTAAGAGACAGCTAGAGGGAGAATGACATTTATAGACAGCTAGAGGGAGAATACCAGTAAGAGACAGCTAGAGGGAGAATGACAGTAAGAGACAGCTAGAGGGAGAAAGATAGTAAGAGACAACTAGAGGGAGAATGACAGAAAGAGACAGCTAGAGGGAGAAAGATAGTAAGAGACAGCTAGAGGGAGAATGACAGTAAGAGTCAGCTAGAGGTAGAATGACAGTAAGAGACATCTAGAGGGAGAATGATAGTAAGAGACAACTAGAGGGAGAATGACAGTAAGAGACAGCTAAAGGGAGAATGCCAGCTAGAGGGAGAATGACAGTAAGAGACAGCTAGAGGCAGAATAACAGTAAGAGACAGCTAGAGGGAGAATGACAGTAAGAGATAATTAGAGGGGAATGACAATAAGTGACAGCTAGAGGGAGAATGACAGTAAGAGACAACTAGAGGGAGAATGATAGTAAGAGACAGCTAGAGGGAGAATGACAGTAAGAGACAACTAGAGGGAGAATAATAGTAAGAGACAACTAGAGGGAGAATGACAGTAAGAGACAACTAGAGGGAGAATGACAGTAAGAGACAGCTAGAGGGAGAATGACAGTAAGAGACAACTAGAGGGAGAATGACAGTAAGAGACAACTAGAGGGAGAATGACAGTAAGAGACAACTAAAGGGAGAATGACAGTAAGAGACAGCTAGAGGGAGAATGATAGTAAGAGACAACTAGAGGGAGAATGACAGTAAGAGACAGCTAGAGGGAGAATGACAGTAAGAGACAACTAGAGGGAGAATGATAGTAAGAGACAACTAGAGGGAGAATGACAGTAAGAGACAGCTAGAGGGAGAATGATAGTAAGAGACAACTAGAGGGAGAATAACAGTAAGAGACAACTAGAGGGAGAATGTCAGTAAGAGACAACTAGAGGGAGAATGTTAGTTAGAGACAACTAGAGGGAGAATGACAGTAAGAGACAACTAGAGGAAGAATAATAGTAAGAGACAACTAGAGGCAGAATGACAGTAAGAGACAGCTAGAGGGAGAATGAGAATAAGTGACAGCAAGAGGGAGAATGACAGAAAGAGACAGTTAGAGGGAAAATGACAGTAACAGACAAAAAATAACAGTATGAGACAGCTAGAGGGAGAATAACAGTAAGAGACAGCTAGAGGGAGAATGACAGTAAGAGACAGCTAGAGGGAGAATGACAGTAAGAGACAGCTAGAGGGAGAATGACAGTAAGAGACAGCTAGAGGGAGAATGACAGTAAGAGACAACTAGAGGGAGAATGACAGTAAGAGACAGCTAGAGGGAGAATGATAGTAAGAGACAACTAGAGGGAGAATGACAGTAAGAGACAACTAGAGGGAGAATGACAGTAAGAGACAGCTAGAGGGAGAATGATAGTAAGAGACAACTAGAGGGAGAATGACAGTAAGAGACAACTAGAGGGAGAATGACAGTAAGAGACAGCTAGAGGGAGAATGATAGTAAGAGACAACTAGAGGGAGAATGACAGTAAGAGACAGCTAGAGGGAGAATGATAGTAAGAGACAGCTAGAGGGAGAATAACAGTAAGAGACAACTAGAGGGAGAATGATAGTAAGAGACAACTAGAGGGAGAATGACAGTAAGAGACAACTAGAGGGAGAATAATAGTAAGAGACAACTAGAGGGAGAATAATAGTAAGAGACAACTAGAGGGAGAATGACAGTAAGAGACAGCTAGAGGGAGAATAATAGTAAGAGACAGCTAGAGGGAGAATGACAGTAAGAGACAGCTAGAGGGAGAATGACAGTAAGAGACAACTAGAGGGAGAATAATAGTAAGAGACAGCTAGAGGGAGAATAACAGTAAGAGACAGCTAGAGGGAGAATGAACAGTAAGAGACAGCTAGAGGGAGAATAATAGTAAGAGACAGCTAGAGGGAGAATAACAGTAAGAGACAGCTAGAGGGAGAATAACAGTAAGAGACAACTAGAGGGAGAATGACAGTAAGAGACAACTAGAGGGAGAATTTCAGTAAGAGACAGCTAGAGGGAGAATGATAGTAAGAGACAGCTAGAGGGAGAATGACAGTAAGAGACAGCTAGAGGGAGAATGACAGTAAGAGACAACTAGAGGGAGAATGACAGTAAGAGACAGCTAGAGGGAGAATGACAGTAAGAGACACCTAGAGGGATAATTACAGTAAGAGACAGCTAGAGGGAGAATGACAGTAAGAGACAGCTAGAGGGAGAATAACAGTAAGAGACAACTAGAGGGAGAATGACAGTAAGAGACAGCTAGAGGAGATTAACAGTAAGTGACAGCTAGAGGGAGAATGACAGTAAGAGACAGCTAGAGGGAGAATAACAGTAAGAGACAGCTAGAGGGAGAATGACAGTAAGAGATAACTAGAGGGAGAATGACAATAAGTGACAGCTAGAGGAACAATGACAGTAATATTCAACTAGAAGGAACATAACAGTAAGAGACAGCTAGAGGGAGAATAACAGTAAGAGACAGCTAGAGGGAGAATGATAGTAAGAGACAGCTAGAGGGAGAATGACAGTAAGAGACAGCTAGAGGGAGAATGATAGTAAGAGACAGTTAAAAGGCGAATGACAGTATGAGACAGCTAGATGGAGAATGATAGTAAGAGACAGCTAGAGGGAGAATGATAGTAAGAGACAGCTAGAGGGAGAATAACAGTAAGAGACAGCTAGAGGGAGAATGGCAGTGAGAGACAGCTAGAGGGAGAACAACAGTAAGAGACAGCTAGAGGGAGAATAACAGTAAGAGACAGCTAGAGGGAGAATGGCAGTGAGAGACAGCTAGCGGGAGAATTACATTTATAAACAGCTAGAGGGAGAATGACATTTATAGACAGCTAGAGGGAGAATACCAGTAAGAGACAGCTAGCGGGAGAATGACAGTAAGAGACAACTAGAGGGAGAATGACAGAAAGAGACAACTAGAGGGAGAATGACAGCAAGAGACAACTAGAGGGAGAATGACAGTAAGAGTCAGCTAGAGGTAGAATGACCGTAAGAGACATTTAGAGGGAGAATGATAGTAAGAGACAACTTGAGGGAGAATGACAGTAAGAGACAGCTAAAGGGAGAATGCCAGCTAGAGGGAGAATGACAGTAAGAGACAGCTAGAGGGAGAATAACAGTAAGAGACAGCTAGAGGGAGAATGACAGTAAGAGACAACTAGAGGGAGAATGATAGTAAGAGACAGCTAGAGGGAGAATGACAGTAAGAGACAGCTAGAGGGAGAATGACAGTAAGAGACAACTAGAGGGAGAATGACAGTAAGAGACAACTAGAGGGAGAATGACAGTAAGAGACAGCTAGAGGGAGAATGATAGTAAGAGACAACTAGAGGGAGAATGACAGTAAGAGACAACTAGAGGGAGAATGACAGTAAGAGACAGCTAGAGGGAGAATGATAGTAAGAGACAGCTAGAGGGAGAATGACAGTAAGAGACAGCTAGAGGGAGAATGACAGTAAGAGACAGCTAGAGGGAGAATGATAGTAAGAGACAGCTAGAGGGAGAATGATAGTAAGAGACAGCTAGAGGGAGAATGACAGTAAGAGACAACTAGAGGGAGAATGACAGTAAGAGACAACTAGAGGGAGAATGACAGTAAGAGACAACTAGAGGGAGAATGACAGTAAGAGACAGCTAGAGGGAGAATGACAGTAAGAGACAGCTAGAGGGAGAATGATAGTAAGAGACAACTAGAGGGAGAATGACAGTAAGAGACAACTAGAGGGAGAATGACAGTAAGAGACAACTAGAGGGAGAATGATAGTAAGAGACAACTAGAGGGAGAATGACAGTAAGAGACAGCTAGAGGGAGAATGACAGTAAGAGACAGCTAGAGGGAGAATGACAGTAAGAGACAGCTAGAGGGAGAATGATAGTAAGAGACAACTAGAGGGAGAATGACAGTAAGAGACAGCTAGAGGGAGAATGACAGTAAGAGACAACTAGAGGGAGAATGACAGTAAGAGACAGCTAGAGGGAGAATGATAGTAAGAGACAGCTAGAGGGAGAATGATAGTAAGAGACAACTAGAGGGAGAATGATAGTAAGAGACAGCTAGAGGGAGAATGATAGTAAGAGACAACTAGAGGGAGAATGATAGTAAGAGACAGCTAGAGGGAGAATGATAGTAAGAGACAACTAGAGGGAGAATAACAGTAAGAGACAGCTAGAGGGAGAATGACAGTAAGAGACAGCTAGAGGGAGAATGATAGTAAGAGACAACTAGAGGGAGAATGACAGTAAGAGACAACTAGAGGGAGAATGACAGTAAGAGACAACTAGAGGGAGAATAACAGTAAGAGACAACTAGAGGGAGAATGACAGTAAGAGACAACTAGAGGGAGAATGACAGTAAGAGACAACTAGAGGGAGAATGACAGTAAGAGACAACTAGAGGGAGAATAACAGTAAGAGACAACTAGAGGGAGAATGACAGTAAGAGACAACTAGAGGGAGAATGACAGTAAGAGACAGCTAGAGGGAGAATGATAGTAAGAGACAGCTAGAGGGAGAATGACAGTAAGAGACAACTAGAGGGAGAATGATAGTAAGAGACAACTAGAGGGAGAATGACAGTAAGAGACAGCTAGAGGGAGAATGACAGTAAGAGACAGCTAGAGGGAGAATGACAGTAAGAGACAACTAGAGGGAGAATGACAGTAAGAGACAACTAGAGGGAGAATGACAGTAAGAGACAACTAGAGGGAGAATGACAGTAAGAGACAGCTAGAGGGAGAATGATAGTAAGAGACAGCTAGAGGGAGAATGACAGTAAGAGACAACTAGAGGGAGAATGATAGTAAGAGACAACTAGAGGGAGAATAACAGTAAGAGACAACTAGAGGGAGAATGACAGTAAGAGACAACTAGAGGGAGAATGACAGTAAGAGACAACTAGAGGGAGAATGACAGTAAGAGACAGCTAGAGGGAGAATAACAGTAAGAGACAACTAGAGGGAGAATGATAGTAAGAGACAACTAGAGGGAGAATGATAGTAAGAGACAGCTAGAGGGAGAATGACAGTAAGAGACAACTAGAGGGAGAATGACAGTAAGAGACAGCTAGAGGGAGAATGACAGTAAGAGACAACTAGAGGGAGAATAATAGTAAGAGACAACTAGAGGGAGAATGACAGTAAGAGACAACTAGAGGGGAGAATGATAGTAAGAGACAGCTAGAGGGAGAATGATAGTAAGAGACAGCTAGAGGGAGGATGACAGTAAGAGACAGCTAGAGGGAGAATGACAATAAGTGACAGCAAGAGGGAGAATGACAGAAAGAGACAGCTAGAGGGAGAATGACAGTAAGAGACAGTTAGAGGGAAAATGACAGTAAGAGACAGCTAGAGGGAGAATGACAGTAAGAGACAGCTAGAGGAAGAATAACAGTTATAGAAAGCTAGAGGGAGAATACAGTAAGAGACAGCTAGAGGGAGAATGATAGTAAGAGACAGCTAGAGGGAGAATGATAGTAAGAGACAGCTAGAGGGAGAATGATAGTAAGAGACAGCTAGAGGGAGAATGATAGTAAGAGACAGCTAGAGGGAGAATGATAGTAAGAGACAGCTAAAAGGCGAATGACTGTATGAGACAGCTAGAGGGAGAATGACAGCTAGAGACAGCTAGAGGGAGAATAACAGTAGGAGACAGCTAGAGGGAGAATGATAGTAAGAGACAGCTAGAGGGAGAATGATAGTAAGAGACAGCTAGAGGGAGAATGACAGCTAGAGACAGCTAGAGGGAGAATAACAGTAAGAGACAGCTAGAGGGAGAATAACAGTAGGAGACAGCTAGAGGGAGAATGACAGTAAGAGACAACTAGAGGGAGAATGATAGTAAGAGACAACTAGAGGGAGAATGACAGTAAGAGAAAGGTAGAGGGAGAATGACAGTAAGAGACAGCTAGAGGGAGAATAATAGTAAGAGACAGCTAGAGGGAGAATGACAGTAAGAGGCAGCTAGAGGGAGAATGACAGTAAGAGACACCTATTGGGATAATGACAATAAGTGACAGCTAGAGGGAGAATGACAGTAAGAGACAGTAGAGGGAGAATAGCAGTAAGAGACAGCTAGAGGGAGAATGACAGTAAGAGACAGTTAGAGGAGATTAACAGTAAGAGACAACTAGAGGGAGAATGACAGTAAGAGACAACTAGAGGGAGAATTACAGTAAGAGACAGCTAGAGGGAGAATGATAATAAGAGACAGCTAGAGGGAGAATGACAGTAAGAGACCACTAGAGGGAGAATGACAGTAAGAGAAAGGTAGAGGGAGAATGACAGTAAGAGACAGCTAGAGGGAGAATGACAGTAAGAGACAGCTAGAGGGAGAATAATAGTAAGAGACAGCTAGAGGGAGAATGACAGTAAGAGACAGCTAGAGGGAGAATGACAGTAAGAGACCACTAGAGGGAGAATGACAGTAAGAGACAAATAGAGGGAGAATGACAGTAAGTGACAGCTAGAGGGAGAATGACAGTAAGAGACAACTAGAGGGAGAATGACAGTAAGAGACAACTAGAGGGAGAATGACAGTAAGAGACAGCTAGAGGGAGAATAACAGTAAGAGACAACTAGAGGGAGAATGACAGTAAGAGAAAGCTAGAGGGAGAATGACAGTAAGAGAAAGGTAGAGGGAGAATGACAGTAAGAGACAGCTAGAGGGAGAATAATAGTAAGAGACAGCTAGAGGGAGAATGACAGTAAGAGACAGCTAGAGGGAGAATGACAGTAAGAGACAGCTATTGGGATAATGACAGTAAGTGACAGCTAGAGGGAGAATGACAGTAAGAGACAGCTAGAGGGAGAATGACAGTAAGAGACAACTAGAGGGAGAATGACAGTAAGAGACAACTAGAGGGAGAATGACAGTAAGAGACAACTAGAGGGAGAATGACAGTAAGAGACAACTAGAGGGAGAATGATAGTAAGAGACAACTAGAGGGAGAATGACAGTAAGAGAAAGCTAGAGGGAGAATGACAGTAAGAGACAGCTAGAGGGAGAATAATAGTAAGAGACAGCTAGAGGGAGAATGACAGTAAGAGACAGCTAGAGGGAGAATGACAGTAAGAGACGCCTATTGGGATAATGACAATAAGTGACAGCTAGAGGGAGAATGACAGTAAGAGACAGCTAGAGGGAGAATGACAGTAAGAGACAGTTAGAGGAGAATAACAGTAAGAGACAGCTAGAGGGAGAATGACAGTAAGAGACAACTAGAGGGAGAATTACAGTAAGAGACAGCTAGAGGGAGAATGATAGTAAGAGACAGCTAGAGGGAGAATGACAGTAAGAGACCACTAGAGGGAGAATGACAGTAAGAGACAACTAGAGGGAGAATGACAGTAAGAGACAGCTAGAGGGAGAATGACAGTAAGAGACACCTAGAGGGATAATGACAATAAGTGACAGCTAGAGGGAGAATGACAGTAAGAGACAGCTAGAGGGAGAATAACAGTAAGAGACAACTAGAGGGAGAATGACAGTAAGAGACAGCTAGAGGGAGGATGATAGTAAGAGACCACTAGAGGGAGAATGACAGTAAGAGACAACTAGAGGGAGAATGACAGTAAGAGACAGCTAGAGGGAGAATGACAGTAAGAGACAACTAGAGGGAGAATGACAGTAAGAGACAGCTAGAGGGAGAATGACAGTAAGAGACAACTAGAGGGAGAATGACAGTAAGAGACAACTAGAGGGAGAATGACAGTAAGAGACAGCTAGAGGGAGAATGATAGTAAGAGACAACTAGAGGGAGAATAATAGTAAGAGACAGCTAGAGGGAGAATGACAGTAAGAGACAACTAGAGGGAGAATGACAGTAAGAGACAGCTAGAGGGAGAATGACAGTAAGAGACAACTAGAGGGAGAATAATAGTAAGAGACAACTAGAGGGAGAATGACAGTAAGAGACAACTAGAGGGAGAATAATAGTAAGAGACAACTAGAGGGAGAATAATAGTAAGAGACAGCTAGAGGGAGAATGACAGTAAGAGACAGCTAGAGGGAGAATAATAGTAAGAGACAGCTAGAGGGAGAATAATAGTAAGAGACAGCTAGAGGGAGAATGACAGTAAGAGACAGCTAGAGGGAGAATGACAGTAAGAGACAGCTAGAGGGAGAATAATAGTAAGAGACAGCTAGAGGGAGAATAATAGTAAGAGACAGCTAGAGGGAGAATGACAGTAAGAGACAGCTAGAGGGAGAATGACAGTAAGAGACAGCTAGAGGGAGAATAATAGTAAGAGACAGCTAGAGGGAGAATAATAGTAAGAGACAGCTAGAGGGAGAATGACAGTAAGAGACAGCTAGAGGGAGAATGACAGTAAGAGACAGCTAGAGGGAGAATGACAGTAAGAGACAGCTAGAGGGAGAATGATAGTAAGAGACAGCTAGAGGGAGAATAATAGTAAGAGACAGCTAGAGGGAGAATGACAGTAAGAGACAGCTAGAGGGAGAATGACAGTAAGAGACAGCTAGAGGGAGAATAATAGTAAGAGACAGCTAGAGGGAGAATAATAGTAAGAGACAACTAGAGGGAGAATAATAGTAAGAGACAACTAGAGGGAGAATGACAGTAAGAGACAGCTAGAGGGAGAATGACAGTAAGAGACAACTAGAGGGAGAATGATAGTAAGAGACAACTAGAGGGAGAATGAACAGTAAGAGACAGCTAGAGGGAGAATGACAGTAAGAGACAACTAGAGGGAGAATGATAGTAAGAGACAGCTAGAGGGAGAATGATAGTAAGAGACAGCTAGAGGGAGAATGACAGTAAGAGACAACTAGAGGGAGAATGATAGTAAGAGACAACTAGAGGGAGAATGATAGTAAGAGACAACTAGAGGGAGAATGATAGTAAGAGACAGCTAGAGGGAGAATAATAGTAAGAGACAGCTAGAGGGAGAATGACAGTAAGAGACAGCTAGAGGGAGAATGACAGTAAGAGACAACTAGAGGGAGAATGATAGTAAGAGACAACTAGAGGGAGAATGATAGTAAGAGACAACTAGAGGGAGAATGACAGTAAGAGACAGCTAGAGGGAGAATAATAGTAAGAGACAGCTAGAGGGAGAATGATAGTAAGAGACAGCTAGAGGGAGAATGATAATAAGAGGTAGCTAGAGGGAGAGTGACAGTAAGAGACAACTAGAGGGAGAATAACAGTAAGAGACAGCTAGAGGGAGAATAATAATAAGAGATAGCAAGAGGGAGAATAACAGTAAGAGACAACTAGAGGGAGAATAATAATAAGAGATAGCAAGAGGGAGAATAACAGTAAGAGACAGCTAGAGGGAGAATAACAGTAAGAGACAGCTAGAGGGAGAATAATAATAAGAGATAGCAAGAGGGAGAATAACAGTAAGAGACAGCTAGAGGGAGAATAATAATAAGAGATAGCAAGAGGGAGAATAACAGTAAGAGACAACTAGAGGGAGAATGTCAGTAAGAGACAGCTAGAGGGAGAATGTAAGTAAGAGACAGCTAGAGGGAGAATGTAAGTAAGAGACAGCTAGAGGGAGAATGACAGTAAGAGACAACTAGTGGAAGAATGACAATAAGTGACAGCTAGAGGGAGAATTCCAGTAAGAGACAGATAGAGGGAGAATTACAGTAAGAGACAACTAGAGGGAGAATGATAGTAAGAGACAGCTAGAGGGAGAATGATAATAAGTAACAGCTAGAGGGAGAATGACAATAAGTGACAGCTAGAGGGAGAATGACAGTAAGAGACAGCTAGAGGGAGAATAACAGTAAGTGACAACTAGAGGGAGAATGATAGTAAGAGACAGCTAGAGGGAGAGTGTCAGTAAGAGACAGCTATTGGGAGAATAACAGTAAGAGACAGCTAGATGGAGAATGACAGTAAGAGACAACTAGAGGGAGAATATAAATAAGAGACAGCTAGAGGGAGAATGACAGTAAGAGACAGCAAGACAAAATGACTGTAAGAGACAGCTAGAGGGAGACTGACAGTAAGAGTCAGCTAGAAGGAGAATAACAGTAAGAGACAACTAGAGGAAGAATGTCAGTAAGAGACAGCTAGAGAGAGAATGACAGTAAGAGACAGCTAGAGAGAGATGGACAGTAAGAGACAGCTAGAGGGAGAATGATAATAAGAGACAGCTAGAGGGAAAATGACAGTAAGAGACAGCCAGAGGGAGAATGTTAGTAACAGACAGCTAGAGAGAGATGGACAGTAAGAGACAGTTAGAGGGAGAATGATAGTAAGAGACAGCTAAAAGGCAAATGACAGTATGAGACAGCTCGATGGAGAATAACAGTCAGAGACAGCTAGAGGGAGAATAATAGTAAGAGACAGCTAGAGGGAGAATGACAATAAGTGACAGCTAGAGGGAGAATGACAAAAAGTGACAGCTAGAGGGAGAATGACAATAAGTGACAGCTAGAGGGAGAATAATAGTAAGAGACAGCTAGAGGGAGAATGACAGTAAGAGACAGCTAGAGGGAGAATGACAGTAAGAGACAGCTAGAGGGAGAAAGACAGTAAGAGACAGCTAGAGGGAGAACGACAGTAAGAGACAACTAGAGGGAGAATGATAGTAAGAGACAAATAGAGGGAGAATGATAGCAAGAGACAACTAGAAAAAGAATAACAGTAAGAGACAGCTAGAGGGAGAATAACAGTAAGAGACAACTAGAGGGAGACTAATAGTAAGATACAGCTAGAGGGAGAATGACAGTAAGACAAAACTAGAAGGAGAATGACAGTAAGAGACAGCAAGAGGGAGAATAACAGTAAGAAACAACTAGAGGGAGAATGACAGTAAGAGACAGCTAGAGGGAGGATGACAGTAAGAGACAGCTAGAGGGAGAAAAATAGTAAGAGACAGCTAGAGTGAGAAATACAGTAAGAGACTGCTAGAGGGAGAATAATAGTAAGAGAAAACTAGAGGGAGAATGACAGTAAGAGACAGCTAGAGGGAGAAAAATAGTAAGAGACAGCTAGAGGGAGAATGATAGTAAGAGACAGCTAGAGGGAGAATGACAGCACGAGACAGCTAGAGGGAGAATGACAGTAAGAGACAGCTAGAGGGAGAATGTCAGTAAGAGACAGCTAGAGGGAGAATAGCAGTAAGAGATAGCTAGAGGGAGAAAAATAGTAAGAGACAGCTAGAGGGAGAATGATAGTAAGAGACAGCTAGAGGGAGAATGACAGTAAGAGACAGCTAGAGGGAGAATGATAGTAAGAGACAACTAGAGGAAGAATAGCAGTAAGAGACAGCTAGAGGGAGAAAAATACTAAGAGACAGCTAGAGGGAGAATGATAGTAAGAGACAGCTAGAGGGAGAATGACAGTAAGAGAAAGCTAGAGGGAGAATGACAGTAAGAGACAGCTAGAGGGAGAATAATAGTAAGAGACAGCTAGAGGGATAATGACAGTAAGAGAAAGCTAGAGGGAGAATGACAGTAAGAGACAGCTAGAGGGAGAATAATAGTAAGAGACAGCTAGAGGGAGAATGACAGTAAGAGAATGCTAGAGGGAAAATTTCAGTAAGAGACAGCTAGAGGGAGAATGACAGTAAGTGACAGCTAGAGGGAGGATAATAGTAAGAGACTGCAAGAAGAAGGATGATAGTAATAGACTGCTAGAGTTAGAATGAAAGTAAGAGACAGCTAGAGGGAGAATGACAGCACGAGACAGCTAGAGGGAGAATGACAGTAAGAGACAGCTAGAGGGAGAATGTCAGTAAGAGACAGCTAGAGGGAGAATAGCAGTAAGAGACAGCTAGAGGGAGAAAAATAGTAAGAGACAGCTAGAGGGAGAATGACAGTAAGAGACAGCTAGAGGGAGAATAGCAGTAAGAGACAGCTAGAGGGAGAAAAATAGTAAGAGACAGCTAGAGGGAGAATGATAGTAAGAGACAGCTAGAGGGAGAATGACAGCACGAGACAGCTAGAGGGAGAATGACAGTAAGAGACAGCTAGAGGGAGAATGTCAGTAAGAGACAGATAGAGGGAGAATAGCAGTAAGAGACAGCTAGAGGGAGAAAAATAGTAAGAGACAGCAAGAGGGAGAATTATAGTAAGAGACAGCTAGAGGGAGAATGACAGTAAGAGACAGCTAGAGGGAGAATGATAGTAAGAGACAACTAGAGGAAGAATAGCAGTAAGAGACAGCTAGAGGGAGAAAAATACTAAGAGACAGCTAGAGGGAGAATGATAGTAAGAGACAGCTAGAGGGAGAATGACAGTAAGAGAAAGCTAGAGGGAGAATGACAGTAAGAGACAGCTAGAGGGAGAATAATAGTAAGAGACAGCTAGAGGGAGAATAATAGTAAGAGACAGCTAGAGGGATAATGACAGTAAGAGAAAGCTAGAGGGAGAATGACAGTAAGAGACAGCTAGAGGGAGAATAATAGTAAGAGACAGCTAGAGGGAGGATGACAGTAAGAGAATGCTAGAGGGAAAATTTCAGTAAGAGACAGCTAGAGAGGGGATGATAGTAAGAGACAGCTAGAGGGAGAATGACAGTAAGTGACAGCTAGAGGGAGGATAATAGTAAGAGACTGTAAGAAGAAGGATGATAGTAATAGACTGCTAGAGTTAGAATGAAAGTAAGAGACAGCTAGAGTGAGAATAACAGTAAGAGACAGCTAGAGGGAGAAAATTGTAAGAGACAGCTAGAGGGAGAATGATAGTAAGAGACAGCTAGAGGGAGAATGACAGTAAGAGACAGCTAGAGGGAGAATGATAGTAAGAGACAACTAGAGGGAGAATAACAGTAAGAGACAGCTAGAGGGAGAATGATAGTAAGAGACAGCTAGAGGGAGAATGACAGTAAGAGACAACTAGAGGGAGAATGACAGTAAGAGACAGCTAGAGGGAGGAATGACAGTAAGAGACAGCTAGAGGGAGAATGATAGTAAGAGACAGCTAGAGGGAGAATGATAGTAAGAGACAACTAGAGGGAGAATGATAGTAAGAGACAGCTAGAGGGAGAATGACAGTAAGAGACAGCTAGAGGGAGAATGACAGTAAGAGACAACTAGAGGGAGAATGACAGTAAGAGACAGCTAGAGGGAGAATGACAGTAAGAGACAGCTAGAGGGAGAATGAAAGTAAGAGACAACTTGAGCGATAATGTCACTAAGAGACAGCTAGAGGGAGAATGACAGTAAGAGACAACTAGAGGGAGAATGACAGTAAAAGACCACTAGAGGGAGAATGACAGTAAGAGACAACTAGAAGGAGAATGGAGTAAGAGACAACTAGAGGGAGAATGACAGTAAGAGACAACTAGAGGGAGAATGACAGTAAGAGACAACAAATAGGAGAATGACAGTAAGTGACCACTAGAGGGAGAATGACAGTAAGAGACAACTAGAGGGAGAATGACAGTAAGAGACAGCTAGAGGGAGAATGACAGTAAGAGACAACTAGAGGGAGAATGACAGTAAGAGACAGCTAGAGGGAGAATGACAGTAAGAGACAACTAGAGGGAGAATGACAGTAAGAGACAAATAGAGGGAGAATGACAGTAAGTGACAGCTAGAAGGAAAATGACAGTAAGAGACAACTAGAGGGAGAATGACAGTAAGAAACAACTAGAGGGAGAATGACAGTAAGAGACAGCTAGAAGGAAAATGACAGTAAGAGACAGCTAGAGGGAGAATGACAGTAAGAGACAACTAGAGGGAGAATTACAGTAAGAGACAACTAGAAGGAGAATGACAGTAAGAGACAACTAGAGGGAGAATTACAGTAAGAGACAGCTAGAGGGAGAATGACAGTAAGTGACAACTAGAGGGAGAATGACAGTAAGAGACAGCTAGAGGGAGAATGACAGTAAGAGACAACTAGAGGGAGAATGACAGTAAGAGACAGCTAGAGGGAGAATGACAGTAAGAGACAGTTAGAGGGAGAATAATAGTAAGAGACAGCTAGAGGGAGAATGACAGTAAGAGACAGCTAGAGGGAGAATGACAGTAAGAGACAACTAGAGGGAGAATGACAGTAAGAGACAACTAGAGGGAGAATGACAGTAAGAGACAGCTAGAGGGAGAATGACAGTAAGAGACAACTAGAGGGAGAATGACAGTAAGAGACAACTAGAGGGAGAATGAAAGTAAGAGACAACTAGAGGGAGAATGATAGTAAGAGACAGCTAGAGAGAGAATGACAGTAAGAGACAGCTAGAGGGCGAATGATAGTAAGAGACAACTAGAGGGAGAATGATAGTAAGAGACAGCTAGAGGGAGAATGACAGTAAGAGACAGCTAGAGGGAGAATGATATTAAGAGACAGCTAGAGCGAGAATAATAGTAGGAGACAACTAGTGGGAGAATGATAGTAAGAGACAACTAGAGAGAGAATGATAGTAAGAGAAAGTTAGAGGGAGAATGACAGTAAGAGACAACTAGAGGGAGAATGACAGTAAGAGACAGCTAGAGGGAGAATGACAGTAAGAGACAACTAGAGGGAGAATGATAGTAAGAGACAGCTAGAGGGAGAATGACAGTAAGAGACAACTAGAGGGAGAATGATAGTAAGAGACAGCTAGAGGGAGAATGACAGTAAGAGACAGCTAGAGGGAGAATGATAGTAAGAGACAACTAGTGGGAGAATGACAGTAAGAGACAGCTAGAGGGAGAATGACAGTAAGAGACAACTAGAGGGAGAATGACAGTAAGAGACAACTAGAGGGAGAATGACAGTAAGAGACAGCTAGAGGGAGAATGACAGTAAGAGACAACTAGAGGGAGAATGACAGTAAGTGACAACTAGAGGGAGAATGACAGTAAGAGACAACTAGAGGGAGAATGACAGTAAGAAACAGCTAGAGAGAGAATGACAGTAAGAGAAAGCTAGAGAGAGAATGACAGTAAGAGACAGCTAGAGAGAGAATGACAGTAAGAGACAGCTAGAGGGAGAATGACAGTAAGAGACAGCTAGAGGGAGAATGACAGTAAGAGACAGCTAGAGGGAGAATGACAGTAAGAGACAACTAGAGGGAGAATGACAGTAAGAGACAGCTAGAGGGAGAATGACAGTAGGAGACAACTAGAGGGAGAATGACAGTAAGAGACAGCTAGAGAGAGAATGACAGTAAGAGACAGCTAGAGAGAGAATGACAGTAAGTGACTACTAGAGCGAGAATGACAGTAAGAGACAGCTAGAAGGAGAATGACAGTAAGAGACAACTAGAGGGAGAATGACAGTAAGAGACAGCTAGAGGGAGAATGACAGTAAGAGACAACTAGAGGGAGAATGACAGTAAGAGACAGCTAGAGGGAGAATGACAGTAAGAGACAACTAGAAGGAGAATGGAGTAAGAGACAGCTAGAGGGAGAATGACAGTAAGAGACAACTAGAGGGAGAATGACAGTAAGAGACAACTAGAGGGAGAATGACAGTAAGTGACAGCTAGAGGGAGAATGACAGTAAGTGACTACTAGAGGGAGAATGACAGTAAGAGACAGCTAGAGGGAGAATGACAGTAAGAGACAACTAGAGGGAGAATGACAGTAAGAGACAGCTAGAGGGAGAATGACAGTAGGAAACAACTAGAGGGAGAATGACAGTAAGAGACAGCTAGACGGAGAATGACAGTAGGAGACAACTAGAGGGAGAATGACAGTAAGAGACAGCTAGAGGGAGAATGACAGTAAGTGACTACTAGAGCGAGAATGACAGTAAGTGACTACTAGAGCGAGAATGATAGTAAGAGACAGCTAGAGGGAGAATGACAGTAAGTGACTACTAGAGCGAGAATGATAGTAACAGACAGCTAGAGGGAGAATGACAGTAAGTGACTACTAGAGCGAGAATGATAGTAAGAGACAGCTAGAGGGAGAATGACAGTAAGAGACAACTAGAGGGAAAATGCCAGTAAGAGACAGCTAGAGGGAGAATGACAGTAAAAGACAACTAGAGGGAGAATGACAGTAAGAGACAGCTAGAGGGAGAATGACAGTAAGTGACTACTAGAGCGAGAATGACAGTAAGAGACAGCTAGAAGGAGAATGACAGTAAGAGACAACTAGAGCGAGAATGACAGTAAGAGACAGCTAGAGGGAGAATGACAGTAAGAGACAACTAGAGGGAGAATGACAGTAAGAGCAACTAGAGGGAGAATGACAGTAAGAGACAACAAATAGGAGAATGACAGTAAGAGACAGCTAGAAGGAGAATGACAGTAAGAGACAACTAGAGGGAGCATGGCAGTAAGTGACTACTAGAGCGAGAATGACAGTAAGAGACAGCTAGAGAGAGAATGACAGTAAGAGACAGCTAGAGGGAGAATGACAGTAAGAGACAGCTAGAGGGAGAATGATAGTAAGAGACAGCTAGAGGGAGAATGACAGTAAGAGACAGCTAGAGAGAGAATGACAGTAAGAGACAGCTAGAGGGAGAATGACAGTAAGAGACAGCTAGAGGGAGAATGACAGTAAGAGACAGCTAGAGGGAGAATGACAGTAAGAGACAACTAGAGGGAGAATGACAGTAAGAGACAGCTAGATGGAGAATGACAGTAAGAGACAGCTAGAGGGAGAATGACAGTAAGAGACAACTAGAGGGAGAATGACAGTAAGAGACAGCTAGAGGGAGAATGATAGTAGGAGACAACTAGAGGGAGAATAACAGTAGGAGACAGCTAGAGGGAGAATGACAGTAGGAGACAACTAGAGGGAGAATGATAGTAAGAGACAGCTAGAGGGAGAATGACAGTAAGAGACAGCTAGAGGGAGAATGACAGTAGGAGACAACTAGAGGGAGAATGACAGTAAGAGACAGCTAGAGGGAGAATGACAGTAAGAGACAGCTAGAGGGAGAATGACAGTAAGAGACAGCTAGAGGGAGAATGACAGTAAGAGACAGCTAGAGGGAGAATGACAGTAAGAGACAGCTAGAGGGAGAATGACAGTAAGAGACAGCTAGAGGGAGAATGACAGTAAGAGACAACTAGAGGGAGAATGACAGTAAGAGACAGCTAGAGGGAGAATGACAGTAAGAGACAGCTAGAGGGAGAATGACAGTAAGAGACAGCTAGAGGGAGAATGACAGTAGGAGACAACTAGAGGGAGGATGACAGTAAGAGACAGCTAGAGGGAGAATGACAGTAAGAGACAACTAGAGGGAGAATGACAGTAAGAGACATCTAGAGGGAGAATGACAGTAAGAGACAGCTAGAGGGAGAATAATAGTAAGAGACATCTAGAGGGAGAATGACAGTAAGAGACAGCTAGAGGGAGAATGACAGTAAGAGACTACTAGAGCGAGAATGATAGTAAGAGACAGCTAGAGGGAGAATGACAGTAAGTGACTACTAGAGCGAGAATGATAGTAAGAGACAGCTAGAGGGAGAATGACAGTAAGTGACTACTAGAGCGAGAATGATAGTAAGAGACAGCTAGAGGGAGAATGACAGTAAGAGACAACTAGAGCGAGAATGATAGTAAGAGACAGCTAGAGGGAGAATGACAGTAAGAGACAACTAGAGTGAGAATGACAGTAAGAGACAACTAGAGCGAGAATGACAGTAAAACACAACTAGAGGGAAAATGCCAGTAAGAGACAGCTAGAGGGAGAATGACAGTAAGAGACAACTAGAGGGAGAATGACAGTAAGAGACAACTAGAGCGAGAATGATAGTAAGAGACAGCTAGAGGGAGAATGACAGTAAGAGACAACTAGAGGGAGAATGATAGTAAGAGACAACTAGAGGGAGAATGACAGTAAGAGACAACTAGAGTGAGAATGACAGTAAGAGACAACTAGAGCGAGAATGATAGTAAGAGACAACTAGAGGGAGAATGACAGTAAGAGACAACTAGAGGGAGAATGACAGTAAGAGACAGCTAGAGGGAGAATGACAGTAAAACACAACTAGAGGGAAAATGCCAGTAAGAGACAGCTAGAGGGAGAATGACAGTAAGAGACAGCTAGAGGGAGAATGACAGTAAAAGACAACTAGAGGGAGAATGACAGTAAGAGACAGCTAGAGGGAGAATGATAGTAAGAGACAGCTAGAGGGAGAATGACAGTAAGAGACAACTAGAGGGAGAATGACAGTAAGAGACAACTAGAGGGAGAATGACAGTAAGAGACAACTAGAGCGAGAATGATAGTAAGAGACAGCTAGAGGGAGAATGACAGTAAAAGACAACTAGAGGGAGAATGACAGTAAGTGACTACTAGAGCGAGAATGACAGTAAGAGACAGCTAGAAGGAGAATGAATGGAAGAGACAACTAGAGGGAGAATGATAGTAAGAGACAGCTAGAGGGAGAATGACAGTAAGAGACAACTAGAGGGAGAATGACAGTAAGAGACAACTAGAGGGAGAATGACAGTAAGAGACAACTAAAGGGAGAATGACAGTAAGAGACAGCTAGAGGGAGAATGACAGTAAGAGACAGCTAGAAGGAGAATGACAGTAAGAGACAACTAGAGGGAGAATGACAGTAAGAGACAGCTAGAGGGAGAATGACAGTAAGAGACAACTAGAGGGAGAATGACAGTAAGAGACAACTAGAGGGAGAATGACAGTAAGAGACAACAAATAGGAGAATGACAGTAAGTGACCACTAGAGGGAGAATGACAGTAAGAGACAACTAGAGGGAGAATGACAGTAAGAGACAGCTAGAGGGAGAATGACAGTAAGAGACAACTAGAGGGAGAATGACAGTAAGAGACAGCTAGAGGGAGAATGACAGTAAGAGACAACTAGAGGGAGAATGACAGTAAGAGACAAATAGAGGGAGAATGACAGTAAGTGACAGCTAGAAGGAAAATGACAGTAACAGACAACTAGAGGGAGAATGACAGTAAGAAACAACTAGAGGGAGAATGACAGTAAGAGACAGCTAGAAGGAAAATGACAGTAAGAGACAGCTAGAGGGAGAATGACAGTAAGAGACAACTAGAGGGAGAATTACAGTAAGAGACAACTAGAAGGAGAATGACAGTAAGAGACAACTAGAGGGAGAATTACAGTAAGAGACAGCTAGAGGGAGAATGACAGTAAGTGACAACTAGAGGGAGAATGACAGTAAGAGACAGCTAGAGGGAGAATGACAGTAAGAGACAACTAGAGGGAGAATGACAGTAAGAGACAGCTAGAGGGAGAATGACAGTAAGAGACAGTTAGAGGGAGAATAATAGTAAGAGACAGCTAGAGGGAGAATGACAGTAAGAGACAGCTAGAGGGAGAATGACAGTAAGAGACAACTAGAGGGAGAATGACAGTAAGAGACAACTAGAGGGAGAATGACAGTAAGAGACAGCTAGAGGGAGAATGACAGTAAGAGACAACTAGAGGGAGAATGACAGTAAGAGACAACTAGAGGGAGAATGAAAGTAAGAGACAACTAGAGGGAGAATGATAGTAAGAGACAGCTAGAGAGAGAATGACAGTAAGAGACAGCTAGAGGGCGAATGATAGTAAGAGACAACTAGAGGGAGAATGATAGTAAGAGACAGCTAGAGGGAGAATGACAGTAAGAGACAGCTAGAGGGAGAATGATATTAAGAGACAGCTAGAGCGAGAATAATAGTAGGAGACAACTAGTGGGAGAATGATAGTAAGAGACAACTAGAGGGAGAATGACAGTAAGAGACAGCTAGTGGGAGAATGACAGTAAGAGACAACTAGACGGAGAATGACAGTAAGAGACAGCTAGAGGGAGAATGACAGTAAGAGACAACTAGAGGGAGAATGATAGTAAGAGACAGCTAGAGGGAGAATGACAGTAAGAGACAACTAGAGGGAGAATGATAGTAAGAGACAGCTAGAGGGAGAATGACAGTAAGAGACAGCTAGAGGGAGAATGATAGTAAGAGACAACTAGTGGGAGAATGACAGTAAGAGACAGCTAGAGGGAGAATGACAGTAAGAGACAACTAGAGGGAGAATGACAGTAAGAGACAACTAGAGGGAGAATGACAGTAAGAGACAGCTAGAGGGAGAATGACAGTAAGAGACAACTAGAGGGAGAATGACAGTAAGTGACAACTAGAGGGAGAATGACAGTAAGAGACAACTAGAGGGAGAATGACAGTAAGAAACAGCTAGAGGGAGAATGACAGTAAGAGACAGCTAGAGGGAGAATGACAGTAAGAGACAACTAGAGGGAGAATAAAAGTAAGAGACAGCTAGAGTGAGAATAACAGTAAGAGACAGCTAGAGGGAGAATGATAGTAAGAGACAACTAGAGGGAGAATGACAGTAAGAGACAGATAGAGGGATAATGACAGTAAGAGACAGCTAGAGGGAGAATGACAGTAAGAGACAGCTAGAGGGAGAATGACAGTAAGAGACAACTAGAGGGAGAATGACAGTAAGAGACAGCTAGAGGGAGAATGACAGTAAGAGACAGCTAGAGGGAGAATGACAGTAAGAGACAACTAGAGGGAGAATGACAGTAAGAGACAACTAGAGGGAGAATGACAGTAAGAGACAGCTAGAGGGAGAATAACAGTAAGAGACAGCTAGAAGGAGAATAACAGTAAGAGACAGCTAGAGGGAGAATAAAAGTAAGAGACAGCTAGAGTGAGAATAACAGTAAGAGACAGCTAGAGGGAGAATGATAGTAAGAGACAACTAGAGGGAGAATGACAGTAAGAGACAGCTAGAGGGATAATGACAGTAAGAGACAACTAGAGGGAGAATGACAGTAAGAGACAACTAGAGGGAGAATGACAGTAAGAGACAACTAGAGGGAGAATGACAGTAAGTGACAACTAGAGGGAGAATGACAGTAAGAGACAGCTAGAGGGAGAATGACAGTAAGAGACAACTAGAGGGAGAATGACAGTAAGTGACAACTAGAGGGAGAATGACAGTAAGTGACAACTAGAGGGAGAATGACAGTAAGAGACAACTAGAGGGAGAATGATAGTAAGAGACAGCTAGAGGGAGAATGACAGTAACAGGCCCATTTATCAAAAGGGCTTGCGGACCTGATCCGACACTGCGGATCAGGTCCGCATTTAACATTGCACCAGCAGCTCACAAGAGCTGCTGGTGCAACGCCGCCCCCTGCTGACTCGCGGCCAATCGGCAGCCAGCAGGGAGCTGTCAATCAACCCGATCGTATTCGATCGGGTTGATGTCCGGCGATTCCTGTCCGCCTGTTCAGAGCAGGCGGACAGGGTTATGGAGCAGCGGTCTTTAGACCGCTGCTTCATAACTTGTGTTTCTGGCGAGTCTGAAGACTCGCCAGAAACACGGCCCTTCAAGCTCCGTACGGAGCTTGATAAATGGGCCTGTAAGAGACAGCTAGAGGGAGAATGACAGTAAGTGACAACTAGAGGGAGAATGACAGTAAGTGGCCGCGAGTCTGCAGGGGGCGGCGTTGCACCAGAAGCTCTTGTGAGCTGCTGTTGCAATGCTGAATATGGAGAGCGTATTGCTCTCCGCATTTAGCGATGTCTGTCGGACCTGACCTGACAGACATTTGTTAAATATGCCTCTTAGAGAGGAAGAGTTGCAAACTGAGCAAGAGAGAAACAATTAGATATAATCTAAGTAAGAATGAGAGAGACAGTAACAGAGGAAAAGATACACAGCCAGATTACAAGTTTTGTGTTATGAGTGGTTCGCTACTAACTTGCAAGTTATTTCCACCGCTCACTTTTAATAGCGCTGCTATTACAGGTTTGCAAAAAAAACGGCTTGTGCGGGCGATATGGTTGCGTTGAGCTCCATACCGCACAAAATACAAGCGCTGCTTTGACGTGCTCATGCACAATTTCCCCATAGACATCAATGGGGAGAGCTGGCTAAAAAAAGCCTAACACCTGCAATCACAGAGCGTAAAGCTCCGTAACGCAGCCCCATTGATGTCTATGGGGAAAGAAAACTTATGTTTAAACCTAACACCCTAACATAAACCCTGAGTCAAAACACCCCTAATCTGCCGCCCCCGACATCACCGACACCTACATTACACTTATTAACCCCTAATCTGCAACCCCCAATGTCGCCACCACCTACATAAATTTATTAACCCCTAATCTGCCGCCCCAACGTCGCCGCCACCTACATAAATTTATTAACCTCTAATCTGCCGCCCCCAATGTAGCCGCCACCTACATAAATTTATTAATCCCTAATCTGCCGCCCCCAATGTTGTCGCCAGCTACATAAATTTATTAACCCCTAATCTGCCACCCCCAATGTCACTGCAACCTAAATAAATTTATTAACCCCAAATCTGCCGCCCCCAACATCGCCACAGCCACTATACTAAAGTTATTAACCCCTAAACCTCTGGCCTCCCACATCGCTAACACTAAATAAATATATTAACCCCTAAACCTAAACCTAACCCTAACGTAACCCTAACACCCCTAACTTTAATATAATTAAAATAATTCTAAATAAAACTTACTATTAATAACTAAATAATTCCTATTTAAAAATAAATACTTACTTACCTGTAAAATAAACCCTAAGCTAGCTACAATATAAGTAATAGTTATATTGTAGCTAACTTAGGTTTTAATTTTATTTCACAGCTAAGTTTGTATGTATTTTAACTAGGTAGACTAGTTAGTAAATAGTTATTAACTATTTACTAGCTACCTAGTTAAAATAAATTCAAATTTACCTGTAAAATAAAACCTAACCTGCCTCACACTAACACCTAATATTACAATAAAATTAAATAAATTAAATTAAAAAAATACATTTATCTAAATTACAAAATATAATAAACACTAAATTACACAAAATAAAAAAAGAAATTATCAAAAATAAAAACGAATCACTCCTAATCTACTAGCCCTATCAAAATAAAAAAGCTCCCCCAAATAAAAAAAACAGAATTTATGCTTACCTGATAAATTACTTTCTCTTGTGGTGTATCCAGTCCACAGATTCATCCTTTACTTGTGGGATATTCTCCTTCCTAACAGGAAGTGGCAAAGAGAGCACACAGCAGAGCTGTCCATATAGCTCCCCCTCTAGCTCCACCCCCCAGTCATTCGACCGGAGGTTAGGAAGAAAAAGGAGAAACCATAGGGTGCAGTGGTGACTGTAGTTTAAACAAAAAAATCTACCTGACTTAATAGCCAGGGCGGGCCATGGACTGGATACACCAAAAGAGAAAGTAATTTATCAGGTAAGCATAAATTCTGTTTTCTCTTGTAAGGTGTATCCAGTCCACAGATTCATCCTTTACTTGTGGGATCCCAATACCAAAGCTTTAGGACACGGATGAAGGGAGGGAACAAGACCGGTACCTTAAACGGAAGGCACCACTGCTTGTAAAACCTTTCTCCCAAAAATAGCCTCCGAAGAAGCAAAAGTATTGAATTTGTAAAATTTGGAAAAGGTTTGCAGCGAAGACCAAGTCGCTGCCTTACAAATCTGTTCAACAGAAGCCTCATTTTTAAAAGCCCATGTGGAAGCCACTGCTCTTGTAGAATGAGAAGTAATTATTTCAGGAGGTTGCTGGCCAGCAGCCTCATAGGCCAGACGGATGATGCTTTTCAGCCAAAAGGAAAGAGAGGTAGCCTTCTGACCTCTCCTTTTACCAGAATAGATGACAAACAATGAAGTTGTTTGACTGAAATCCTTAGTTGCATGGAAATAGAACTTAAAGCACGAACCACATCAAGATTGTGTAACAGACGTTCCTTCTTCGAAGAAGGATTAGGACACAGGGAAGGAACAACAATTTCCTGATTAATATTCTTATTAGACACAACCTTAGGAAGAAAACCGGGTTTGGTACGCAAAACTACCTTATCTGCGTGGAACACCAAGTAAGGTGAGTCACACTGCAAAGCAGATAACTCTGAAACTCTTTGAGCAGAAGAGTTAGCTACCAAAAACAAAACTTTCCAAGATAAAAGTTTAATATCTATGGAATGTAAAGGTTCAAACGAAACCCCTTGCAGAACTGAAAGAACTAAATTCAGACTCCATGGCGGAGCCACAGGTCTATAAACAGGCTTGATTCTGACTAAAGCCTGACTAAACGCTTGAACATCTGGTACCTCTGCCAGACATTTGTGTAAAAGAATAGACAAAGCAGATATCTGTCCTTTTAAGGAACTAGCTGATAATCCTTTCTCCAATCCTTCTTGGACAAAGGACAATATCCTGGGAATCCTAATCTTACTCCATGAGTAACCCTTGGATTCGCACCAACAAAGATATTTTCACCAAATCTTATGGTAGATTTTCCTGGTGACAGGCTTTCTGGCCTGAATCAGGGTATCGATAACTGACTCAGAGAAACCACGCTTAGATAGAATTAGGCGTTCAATCTCCAAGCAGTCAGACGCAGAGAAATTAGATTTGGATGTTTGAAAAGACCTTGAAGTAGAAGGTCCTGCCTCATTGGCAGAGTCCATGGTGGAATGGATGACATGTCCACTAGGTCTGCATACCAGGTCCTGCGTGGCCACGCAGGCGCTATTAGAATCACCGACTCCCTCTCCTGCTTGATTCTGGCCATCAGACGAGGAAGGAGAGGAAACGGTGGAAACACATAGGCCAGATTGAAGATTGAAGGACCAAGGCGCTGCTAGAGCATCTATCAGGGATCCCGGGACCTGGACCCATAAAGAGGAAGTTTGGCATTCTGACGGGACACCATCAGATCCAATTCTGGAGTGCCCCATCGCTGAATCAGCTGGACAAATACCTCCGGGTGGAGTTCACACTCCCCCGGATGAAAAGTCTGATGACTTAGAAAATCCGCTTCCCAGTTGTCTACTCCTGGGATGTGAATTGCTGAGAGGTGGCAAGAGTGATCCTCCGCCCACCTGATTATTTTGGTTACTTCCATCATTGCTAGGGGACTCCTTGTTCCCCCTTTATGGTTGATGTAAGCTACAGTCGTGATGTTGTCCGACTGAAATCTGATGAATTTGGCCGCAGCTAGCTGAGGCCATGCCTGAAGAGCGTTGAATATCGCCATCAGTTCCAGAATGTTTATCGGGAGAAGAGCTTCTTCCCGAGACCATAAGCCCTGAGCTTTCCGGGAGTCCCAGACAGCACCCCAGCCCAACAGACTGGCGTCGGTCATTACGATGATCCACTCTGGTCTGCGTTAACACATTCCCTGATCCAGGTGATCCTGAGACAACCACCAGAGAAGAGAATCTCTGGTCCCCTGGTCCAACTGTATTTGAGGAGACAAATCTGCATAATCCCCATTCCACTGTTTGAGCATGCATAGTTGCAGTGGTCTGAGGTGTATCCGTGCAAAAGGGACTATGTCCATTGCCGCTACCATTAATCCGACTGTCTTCATGCACTGAGCTACAGATGGCCGAGGAATGGAATGAAGAGCTCGGCAAGTAGTTAAGAGTTTTAACTTTCTGACCTCCGTCAGAAATATTTTCATTTCTACCGAGTCTATTAGTGTTCCTAGGAAGGGAACTCTTGTGAGGGGGGAGAGAGAACTCTTTTTGATGTTCACCTTCCATCCGTGAGACCCCAGAAAGGCCACTACAATTTCCGTGTGAGACTTGGCTCTTTGGAAAGTTGACGGCTGATTTAAGATGTCGTCTAGATAAGGCGCCACTGCTATGCGCTGTGGCCTTAGCACCGCCAGGAGGGACCCTAGCACCTTTGTGAAAATTCTGGGAGCAGTGGCCAACCCGAAAGGGAGAGCCACAAACTGATAATGCTTATTCAGAAAAGCAAACCTGAGAAACTGGTGATGACCTTTGTGGATAGGAATGTGTAAATACGCATCCTTTAGATCCACGGTAGAAATATATTGACCCTCCTGGATCATTGGTAAGATTGTCCGAATGGTCTCCATCTTGAATGATGGTACTCTGAAGAATTTGTTAAGAATTTTGAGATCCAGGATTGGTCTGAAAGTTCCTTCTTTTTTGGGAACCACAAACAGGTTTGAGTAAAACCCCAGCCCTTGTTCCGCAATTGGAACTGGGTGGATCACTCCCATTGTATGTAGGTCTTCTACACAGCGTAAGAACGCCTCTTTCTTTGTCCTGTCTGTAGACAGACGAGAAATATGAAACCTTCCCCTTGGAGGGGAGTCCTTGAATTCTAGAAGATATCCCTGGGATACAATCTCTAAGGCCCAGGGATCGTGTACATCTCTTGCCCAGGCCTGAGTGAAGAGAGAGAATCTGCCCCCTACTAGATCCGGTCCCGGATCGGGGGCTACCCCTTCATGCTGTCTTGGGGGCAGCTGCAGGCTTCTTGGCCTGTTTACCCTTGTTCCAGCCCTGGTAAGTTTTCCAGGCTGCCCTGGGTTGTGAAGTGTTACCCTCTTGCTTTGCAGCAGGGGAGGATGAAGCAAGACCGCTCCTGAAATTTCGAAAAGAACGAAAATTATTTTGTTTGCTCTTTGTCTTAAAGGATTTGTCCTGAGGGAGAGCATGGCCTTTTCCCCCAGTGATTTCTGAGATAATCTCTTTCAATTCAGGCCCGAAAAGGGTCTTTCCTTTGAAAGGGATGTTCAATAGTTTGGATTTTGACGACACATCGGCCGACCAAGACTTGAGCCATAGCGCCCTACGCGCCAGAATGGCAAAACCTGAATTTTTTGCCGCTAACTTAGCTAGTTGGAAAGCGGCATCTGTGATAAGAGAATTAGCCAGCTTAAGAGCCTTAATTCTGTCCATAATATCCTCATATGAGGTCTCCGTCTGCAGCGCATCTTCCAGCGCCTCGAACCAGAAAGCAGCTGCAGTAGTTACAGGAACAATGCACGCTATAGGTTGGAGAAGAAAACCTTGATGAACAAACATTTTCTTAAGTAGACCCTCTAATTTTTTATCCATAGGGTCTTTAAAAGCACAACTGTCTTCAATTGGTATGGTTGTGCGTTTAGCAAGTAAAGAAACAGCCCCCTCCACCTTAGGGACCGTCTGCCACGAGTCCCGCGTGGTGTCAGATATGGGGAACATTTTCTTAAAAACAGGATGGGGAACAATCAGAATACCTGGTTTATCCCACTCCCTAGTTACTATATCCGCAATCCTCTTAGGGACCGGGAACACATCAGTGTAAACAGGAACTTCTAGGTACTTGTCCATTTTACAAAATTTCTCTGGGACCACCAAAGGGTCACAGTCATCCAAAGTAACTAATACCTCCCTGAGTAATAAGCGGAGGTGTTCTAGTTTAAATTTAAATGCCAACGTATCTGAGTCTGTCTGAGGAGCAACCTTTCCCGAATCGGAAACTTCTCCCTCAGACAGCACATCCCTCGCCCCCATTTCAGAGCGTTGTGAGTGTATTTCGGATACGGCTACTAAAGCGTCAGAATGCTCATAATCTGTTCTTAAAACAGAGCTATCACGCTTTGCAGGTAACACGGGCAGCTTAGATAAAAACACTGAGAGGGTATTATCCATAACTGCCGCCAAATCTTGTAAGGTAAAAGAGTTAGATGCGCTAGAGGTGCTAGGCGTCGCTTGAGCGGGCGTAACTGGTTGTGACACTTAGGGAGAGGTCAACGGGCTAACCTCATTACCTTCTGTCTGAGAATCATCTTGGGCCACATTTTTAAGTGCAAAAATATGGTCTTTAAAATGTATAGACAAATCAGTACACGTGGGACACATTTTGAGAGGGGGTTCCACCATGGTTTCTAAACACATTGAACAAGGATTTTCCTTGGTGACAGACATGTTCAACAGACTAGTAGTAAGACAAACAGGCTTAGAAATCACATTAATCAAGCAAAAAACACACTTTGCAAAAAAAACGTTACTGTGCCTTTAAGAAATAAAAAAGGCACACAATTTTCCAAAACAGTGAAAAATGCACCAAACTTTCTGAAATGTTCATAGTATGTACCTAAAGCATTGTTAAGATTGCACAGCTAGCAAAAAAATCGATTAACCCCTTAATACCCAAACCGGATCAATAGTAAGCTAACAGACCGGTTAAAACAAATTTAGCACCTTGCCACAGCTCTGCTGTGGCCCTACCTTCCCTTAGGAGTCGGATTTATGGGGAAAAAGCTTATTATGGGTCCTCAAATTGTAGCAGGAGCCACCATGTGAACACAGCCTGAAGATCTAGTCCATTTAACTGCGCATCTGAGGCACAAAATTAGGCCCCTCCCACCTTACTCCGGTGCTGTGAGACCTAAAGAAACACTCCTAGGAGTTATAATACTAGCCATGTGGGTAACAACCCCTGAAAGAAACCCAAAAGGACCTTCTAAGTGTCTCAAAAACGATGTTTATAAGTAAAACCGTTTGCCATAAAAAAGTGTCAACCAGCATAAATTAGCCCTGTCATGTAAGCTTGTAATTCCATACTTAGTCTCTGAATAAAGCTTACCCTTCCCTCATGTGGATCTTATCAGTCCTTTTCTAGCATTATCACAGTCTTGTCTAGAAATAAATGACTGAACATACCTTATTGCAGCTTAATCTGCAAACCGTTCCCCCCAACTGAAGTTTTCTTGTATTCCTCAGTCCTGTATGGGAACAGCAGTGGATTTTAGTTACAACATGCTAAAATCATCTTCCTCCCTGCAGAAATCTTCATCCCCTTTCTGCTAGAGAGTAAATAGTACAAACTGGTACCATTTAAAATAACAAACTTTTGCTTGTAGAACAAAAACTACAAATCTAACACCACATTCACTTTACCCTTCCGAGAGAGACCACATTGCTTAGAGCCGGCAAAGAGAATGACTGGGGGGTGGAGCTAGAGGTGGAGCTATATGGACAGCTCTGCTGTGTGCTCTCTTTGCCACTTCCTGTTAGGAAGGAGAATATCCCACAAGTAAAGGATGAATCCGTGGACTGGATACACCTTACAAGAGAAAAACCCACTAGCCTACATTAAACTGCCACTAGCCCTTAAAATGGCCTTTTGCGGGGCATTGCCCCAAAGAAATCAGCTCTTTTACCTGTATAAAAAAATACAAACAACCCCCCAACAGTAAAAGACACCACCCACACAACCAAGCACCAAATAAAATCCTATCTAAATAAACCTAAGCTCCTCATTGCCTTAAAAAGGGCATTTGGATGGGCATTGCCGCTTGGATGAAGAATTCCTCCGGCTGGATGAGGATGGATGTCCGGTCTTCAAAAACTGTAAGTGGATCTTCGGGGTTAGTGTTAGGTTTTTTTAAGGGTTTATTGGGTGGGTTTTATTTTTAGCTTAGGGTTTAGGCAGTAAAAGAGCTAAATGCCCTTATAAGGGCAATGCCCATCCAAATGCCCTTTTCAGGGCAATGGGGAGCTTAAGTTTATTTAGATAGGATTTTATTTGGGGGGTTGGTTGTGTGGGTGGTGGGTTTTACTGTTTGGGGGGTTGTTTTTTTTTTTTTTTTTATACAAGTAAAAAATTTCTTTGGGGCAGTGCACAGCAAAAGGCCCTTTTAAGGGCTATTGGCAGTTTAAAGTAGGTTAGGGTTTTTTTATTGGGGGGAGGGGCTTTTTTATTTTGATAGCGCTATTAGATTAAGTGTAATTAGTTTAAATATTTTATAATTTCTTTTTTATTTTGTGTAACTTTTTTTTTTGTAATTTAGTTAATTGTATTTCATTAATGTTATTTATTTAACCCCTTAATGACCGGACCATTTTTCAATTTTCTTACCCTTAATGACAATGGCTATTTTTACATTTCTGCAGTGTTTGCGTTTAGCTGTAATTTTCCTCTTACTTGTTTACTGTACCCACACATATCATATACCGTTTTTCTCGTCATTAAATGGACTTTCTAAAGATACTATTATTTTCATCATATCTTATCATTTACTAAAAAAAAAATGATAAAATATGAGGAAAAAATGGAAAAAAACACACTTTTTCTAACTTTTACCCCCAAAATCTGTTACACATCTACAACCACCAAAAAACACCCATTCTAAATAGTTTCTAAATTTTGTCCCAAGTTTAGAAATACCCAATGTTTACATGTTCTTTGCTTTTTTTGCAAGTTATAGGGCCATAAATACAAGTAGCACTTTGCTATTTCCAAACCACTTTTTTTCAAAATTAGCGCTAGTTACATTGGAACACTGATATCTTTCAGGAATCCCTGAATATCCCTTGACATGTATATATTTATATTTAGAAGACATCCCAAAGCATTGATCTAGACCCATTTTGGTATATTTCATGCCACCATTTCACCGCCAATTGCGATCAAATAAAAAAAATTGTTGACTTTTTCACAATTTTTTTCACTAACTTTAGGTTTCTCGCTGAATTTATTTACAAACAACTTGTGCAATTATGGCATAAATGGTTGTAAATACTTCTATGGGATCCCCTTTGTTCAGAAATAGCAGACCTATATGGATTTGGCATTGCTTTTTGGTAATTAGAAGGCCGCTAAATGCCGCTGCACACCACACGTGTATTATGCCCAGCCGTGAAGGGGTTAATTAGGGAGCTTGTAGGGAGCTTTTAGGTTTAATTTTAGCTTTAGTGTAGTGTAGTAGACAACCCAAATTATTGATATAGGCCCATTTTGGTATATTTCATGCCACCATTTCACCGCCAAATACGATCAAATAAAAAAAAAAACTTAAATTTTTCACAATTTTAGGTTTCTCACTGAAATTATTTACAAACAGCTTGTGCAATTATGGCACAAATGGTTGTAAATGCTTCTCTGGGATCCCCTTTGTTCAGAAATAGCAGACATATATGGCTTTGGTGTTGCTTTTTGGTAATAATAAGGCCGTTAAATACTGCTGCGCACCACACTTGTAATATGCCCAGCAGTTAAGGGGTTAATTAGGTAGCTTGTGGGGTTAATTTTTAGCTTTAGTGTAGAGATCAGCCTCCCACCTGACACATCCCACCCCCTGATCCCCCCCTGACCCCCCTCAAACAGCTCTCTTCCCTCCCCACCTCACAATTGTCACCGCCATCTTAAGTACTGGCAGAAAGTCTGCCAGTACTGAAATAAAAATATTTTTTTTATTTTTTGGCATAAAGTCTGCAGTGATAGATCCCCCCTTACCCCACAACCTCCCTGATCCCCCCTTACATCTTTCTAACCCTCCCCCTCTGTCTATATGCCGCCATCTTGGGTACTGGCAGCTGTCTGCCAGTACCCAATTTGCCCCCCAAAATAGTTTTTTTTTTTACTTTTTTAATATAAAATATGTTTGCTGTAGTGTAGCTGGCCCCCCCTAAATAATATTCAACCCTCCCCCTCCCAGATCCCTTATTAAAGAACAAAGATGCCACTGCATCTAGATCGATCTTTTTTTTTATTTTTTTTTATGTGCTGTAAATTTTGCGTGCGCGCGTGCACCCGCCCCCCCGCCTCCCCCCGCCGCTACCGCCGGACCAGCAGAAAAACGGAAGACATAGAGATCGGGTAGTAATTGTAATCATGGGTATATATTGCTTAACAGCAGCACACCAACCAGCCACTAATTGTAAAAGATACATAGCCGATGCAGATGGGGCCACAGAGTGGCCCTTTCTGCATCGGTATGTAAAATGGGGGATTGTAGTGATGCCTCAATATTGAGGCATCACTACAATACCTTGTAAGCAGCTGGAAGCGATCAAGATCGCTTCCAGCACTTCAGACAACAGAGGACGTACCAGGTACGTCAACTGTCATTAAGGGAAGTATTTTCTATGACGTACCTGGTACGTCCTCTGTCTTTAAGGGGTTAATTTTAGTGTAATGTTAGGTTTAACTGTAAGACAGGTTAGGTTTATTTCCCAGGTAAATTTGTATTTATTTTAACTAGGTAGTTAGTAAATAGTTAATAACTATTTACTAACTAATCAACCTAGTTAAAAAAAAAATACAAACTTACCTGTGAAATAAAAATAAAACCTAAGATAACTACAATGTAACTATTAGTTTTATTGTAGCTAGCTTAGATTTTATTTTACATGTAAGTATTTATTTAGTTTTAAATATGAATTATTTAGGTATTAATTGTAATTTTTATTTGTAATTATTTTAATTATGTTAAAGTTAGTGGGTGTTAGGGTTACGTTAGGGTTAGACTTTGGGTTAGGTTTAGGGGTTAATAACTTTAGTATAGTGGTGGCGATATTAAGGGCAGCAGATTAGGGGTTAATAAGTGTAGTTAGGTGGCGGTGATTTTGGGTGCAGCAGATTAGGGGTTAATAACAGTAATGTAGGTTGTGGCGATGTTAGGGACAGCAGATTAGGGGTTAATAAGTGTATTAGGTGGCGACGACATTGGCGATGCAGGAGTGCGGCGGTTTAGGGGTTAATATGTTTATTATAGTGGTGGTGATGTCCAGGGCGGCAGATTAGGGGTTAATAATTTTATTTTAGTGTTTGTGATGCGGGAGGGCCTTGGTTTAGGGGTTAATAGGTAGATTGTGGGTGTTAGTGTACTTTGTAACATTTAGTTATGAGTTTTATGGTACAGCTTTGTAACATAAAACCCATAACTACTGACTTTCAGGTGGCGGTACAGATCTTGTAGTTATGGGCTGTACCGCTCACTTTTTGGCCGGACAGGAAAACTCGTAATACCGGTGCTGTGGAAGTCCCATTGAAAAATAACTTTTTGAAAGGTGCGGTAATTACGTTGCGTTACGGTCAAAAAGGTGTGCGGTACAGCTATACCTACAACACCTGTAATACCAGCGGTAGTGAAAAAGAGCCATAACGGTGCTTTTTCACTCATAACGCAAAACTCGTAATCTAGCTGACAATCTCAGGAGGGAGACAGTTTGAGAGACAAAGACGTACAATCTGAGCAAGAAGAGACAGTTTGAGAGAGAAAGACATACAATCTGAGCAAGAAGAGACAGTTTGAGAGAGAAAGACGTACAATCTGAGCAAGAAGAGAGACAGTTTGAGAGAGAAAGACGTACAATCTGAGCAAGAAGAGAGACAGTTTGAGAGAGAAAGACATACAATCTGAGCAAGAAGAGAGACAGTTTGAGAGAGAAAGACGTACAATCTGAGCAAGAAGAGAGACAGTTTGAGAGAGAAAGACGTACAATCTGGGCAAGAAGAGAGACAGTTTGAGAGAGAATGACATACAATCTGAGCAAGAAGAGAGACAGTTTGAGAGAGAATGACATACAATCTGAGCAAGAAGAGAGACAGTTTGAGAGAGAAAGACGTACAATCTGAGCAAGAAGAGAGACAGTTTGAGAGAGAAAGACGTACAATCTGAGCAAGAAGAGACAGTTTGAGAGAGAATGACATACAATCTGAGCAAGAAGAGAGACAGTTTGAGAGAGAAAGACGTACAATCTGAGCAAGAAGAGAGACAGTTTGAGAGAGAAAGACATACAATCTGAGCAAGAAGAGAGACAGTTTGAGAGAGAAAAAGACATACAATCTGAGCAAGAAGAGAGACAGTTTGAGAGAGAAAGACATACAATCTGAGCAAGAAGAGACAGTTTGAGAAGTGGAATGCTTAATCAACGGTTTAATTTATTGTAGCCACATAAACCATGCAATGTATCAGAACTACTCTCTTATTCATGCATGCTATCCATCTATATTTGTGTTTGATATGTTATAGACGCCATGGTAGTGATCCTGGCTAGCCTGCACTATACCAACATTTCCTGGACTGAAAAGCTTTGTTGGGAAAAAAAGATATATTCAGAGATGGAAAATGAGACAGCTTAACAGTGAAATACAATCTGAGAGCTGGAGAAAGTTAGAGAAAGTGTTAAAGAAAAAAGAGACAACAGAGTTAGAGCGATAGAGGGGGCAGACAACAGAAAACAAGAGTCAGTCTAAGAAGGGAGGTCATCTCAGAGTTAGAGAGAAGAGACCGTCTGAGAGAAAGGAGGAGTCTGAGAGAGGAAGAGACCATCTGAGTGTGGGACAAATATACAAGAGAATAAAGCACTCTAACAGAGGAAGAGACAGTCTGAGTGTGGGACAAATAGACAAGAAAATAAAGCACTCTAACAGAGGAAGAGACAGTCTGAGTGTGGGACAAATATACATGGGAATAAAGCACTCTAACAGAGGAAGAGACAGTCTGAGTGTGGGACAAATATACAAGAGAATAAGGCACTCTAACAGAGGAAGAGACAGTCTGAGTGTGGGACAAATATACAAGAGAATAAGGCACTCTAACAGAGGAAGAGACAGTCTGGGTGTGGGACAAATAGACAAGAAAATAAAGCACCCTAACAGAGGAAGAGACAGTCTGAGTGTGGGACAAATATACAAGAGAATAAGGCACTCTAACAGAGGAAGAGACAGTCTGAGTGTGGGACAAATAGACAATAGAATAAGGCACTCTAACAGAGGAAGAGACCATCTGAGTGTGGGACAAATAGACATGGGAATAAAGCACTCTAACAGAGGAAGAGACAATCTGAGTGTGGGACAAATAGACAAGAGAATAAGGCACTCTAACAGAGGAAGAGACAATCTGAGTGTGGGACAAATATACAAGAGGATAAAGCACTCTAACAGAGGAAGAGACAGTCTGGGTGTGGGACAAATAGACAATAGAATAAGGCACTCTAACAGAGGAAGAGACAGTCTGAGTGTGGGACAAATATACAAGAGAATAAGGCACTCTAACAGAGGAAGAGACAATCTGAGTGTGGGACAAATATACAAGAGAATAAGGCACTCTAACAGAGGAAGAGACAATCTGAGTGTGGGACAAATAGACAAGAAAATAAAGCACTCTAACAGAGGAAGAGACAATCTGAGTGTGGGACAAATAGACTAAGAATAAGGCACTCTAACAGAGGAAGAGACAATCTGAGTGTGGGACAAATATACAAGAGAATAAGGCACTCTAACAGAGGAAGAGACAGTCTGGGTGTGGGACAAATAGACAAGAGGATAAAGCACTCTAACAGAGGAAGAGACAATCTGAGTGTGGGACAAATAGACTAAGAATAAGGCACTCTAACAGAGGAAGAGACAGTCTGAGTGTGGGACAAATAGACTAAGAATAAGGCACTCTAACAGAGGAAGAGACAATCTGAGTGTGGGACAAATATACAAGAGAATAAGGCACTCTAACAGAGGAAGAGACAGTCTGGGTGTGGGACAAATAGACAAGAGGATAAAGCACTCTAACAGAGGAAGAGACAGTCTGGGTGTGGGACAAATAGACTAAGAATAAGGCACTCTAACAGAGGAAGAGACAGTCTGGGTGTGGGACAAATAGACAAGAGGATAAAGCACTCTAACAGAGGAAGAGACAATCTGAGTGTGGGACAAATAGACTAAGAATAAGGCACTCTAACAGAGGAACAGAGTGAAGCAGACATAGCTAATAAACAACGATGGAAAGAGACAACCAGAGAAGATAAAGCTTGTGAGACTGTGAGATATTAAGTATAGTGAGAGACAGTTTAAAAAGGATTAAGGCAGGGGAGTGCAGAAAGATGAAGAAAAGTGGAAAAAAGTAAAATAATTTATATTCTTTAAGAATGTAAAAATAAACAACCCCAACCATGCCCCATATGAACAGCCCCATATGCACAGCCCCATATGCACAGCCCCATATGCACAGCCCCATATGCACAGCCCCATATGCATTACTTATAAAGACACAGCTTGAGCAACTACATACAAAGACCTCACAGACATTAGAGACAGACTTATTTAGCACAGACTGAGTGCTCATGATCAGGAAATAGAGACAGTTTTAGTACAGACTGTGTGATCATGATCAGGCAATAGAGACAGACTGATTTAGTACAGACTGAGGGCTCATGATCAGGAAATAGAGACAGACTGATTTAGTACAGACTGAGTGCTCATGATCAGTAAATAGAGACAGGCTGATTTAGTACAGAGTTAGTGCTCATGATCAGGAAATAGAGACAGGCTGATTTAGTACAGACTGAGTGCTCATGATCAGGAAATAGAGACAGACTGATTTAGTACAGACTGAGTGCTCATGATCAGGAAATATAGACAGGCTGATTTAGTACAGACTGAGTGCTCATGATCAGGATATAGAGACAGACTGTTTTAGTACAGACTGTGTGATCATGATCAGGCAATAGAGACAGACTGAATTAGTACAGACTAGAGTGCTCATGGTCAGGAAATAGAGACAGGCTGATTTAGTACAGACTGAGTGCTCATGATCAGGAAATAGAGACAGGCTGATTTAGTATAGACTGAGTGCTCATGATCAGGAAATAGAGACAGGCTGATTTAGTACAGAGTTAGTGCTCATGATCAGCAAATAGATAAAGACTGATTTAGTACAGACTGTGTGATCATGATCAGTAAATAGAGAAAGGCTGATTTAGTACAGACTAGAGTGCTCATGATCAGTAAATAGAGACAGACTGATTTAGTACAGACTAGAGTGCTCATGATCAGTAAATAGATACAGACTGATTTAGAACAGACTAGAGTGCTCATGATCAGTAAATAGAATCTCAGATATGTGTTGTACTCACAGCGCTTGAAGGACCTATAGCTCCTATCTAAAGTGGGCCCCCACTACCCACAAAAGGAATACTATTAAGAAGGGTTATAGAGAGGAGCGCCAGTTAAGTCAAGGTCTGGTGTGTGTGTGTGTGAGTAGTGTGTTCACACTAGAGCGATAGAAAACCCTTATGGTGGGGGTTTATTTTTAATGTATGGTGTAGATGCTTATATGGTAGTAAGACACCTAGAAGATGGATGTGAGATATATAATATAACACAATTTATTACAATTTACAAATACAATATATGACTTATAAACATGGATCCATGGTACATAATAAAAATATATAATGTAAAATGCGTAGGGTTAAAAATCAACGGGATCGGACCCTCCAAGGGCAGAGTGTCCCCAAGGTTGTATGTAAGGAAGGTGGACTTCGTGACGATGTGCCACCCTCTACTCCCTATGCTGATATGGAGGGTGGTAAAACAGCTTGCAAAAATTAAACAGTCAACAACGGATTAGTGGAGTGGTGTCCACAAAATTGGAGAGTATAATTTAAACAAAAAGAATATACGGCTCAAAAAGGTGTCCTATGCGGACAGAATTTTATACAGATAAATGCGGAACTTAACTCTAAATCATATATAAACAAAAACCATATGTGAAAATGGTATGCAGTGAAAAATAAAAAATAAAAATGAAAATGAAAAAAGGTGATCAAAAATAAACTAGTGTGTACACATCTAGAAAAATGTGATATCAGAAAACATTGTGATATCAAAAAATGTTAATGTGATGTAATCTCAAAAATTAAAAATTGAAAAAGGAAATCACATACCATAAAGTGTGTAATCCAAAAATTGTGAACATGTGTTAACAAAAATGTGAATCGATGCACACTTAATCAACAGTAATAACTAAATTAAGGGCAGTGAACAATTATTTGAACTTAGATGATGGACAAATGTTAGGGATACAATCAAAAAGGTTATACAAAATAATAACAGCGTGGTTTTAATCCTAATAACTATATATCCTGAAAAGAGTCCATATAAAATGTCTCTTGTCCTCCAATGTGTCCTATTAATCCAATCTGAAGATAGTTCAAATGCCTCAATTCCAAGGCATTAAAAGCACAAAAGAGATGAAAATAACAATAAAAATATATCAATAAAAGACAGGGCAATGAAAGAGCTGGGATATCCTCAAAGCCTAGAAATAAAGAAACATAACATAGTATAATACTGTTAAAAATATAAATAGATCAAGAAATACAGCTCACCATATAAATGTCAACGCGTTTCGGCCCACTGCTTGGGCCTTTCTCAAGACTAGTATATGGTATAGGATAGGTGAGCAGGGTCTTTTATAGTAATACATGGCCAATAGGAACTCTCTTAGAATTGCGCCAAAAATTACCGCAATGACACCGGAAGTGGTTAAACCGGAAGTGTCTGAGTGCTGGCGGATCTGTGTCTGTTTTTTATTGGCAAATATCTTTTTTATAAATAAGCGTTTTTTCTATTATGGCCAACGTTTTTTTTGACAAGTTATCTTATTTGTGGTCTTAATCAAACGTTTCTATTAACATTTGTCAACCCAGTTAGTCTGTCTGGTGCTTACCGGAAATTCTGCTGAACCGGATGTTTGTTCCAAACCGGAAGTCAATTGGTTTGAAACCGGAAGTATTGGTTTTACTACTTCCGGTTCCGGATTTTTACATCGGACCGGAAGTTGGGATGTGTAAAACCGAAAATCTAAATTTTGTTAAGTCCTTACTCCGGGATCTGATTGTTTTGGTTGGGTTGACAGATAGCGGTTGTTTTATATTGTGAAATGTCTAATAAAATCGTAACATAATAAAATAATAAAATAGTAAAATAGTAACTAAATGACGAAAACATGTGCATCTAAAAACATGTGTGTTTAAAAACATTTGTTTTCCATCATAGATTGGTTATTTCTATGATATGCAAGTCAAATGTTAGAGTGAACATATCACTCTCATGCCTGGATAGTTTGTGTAAGTTAAAAAACTTTTTTGTTCTGTTGGATGTCAGTGAATATTAGGTGCTCTTCCTTAAGTTCTATTAACACATTTGTGGCTCTTTCTTGGGATTTGGGGAAATGGGCTAGACATGTCAGATATGGGAAGTCTAAAGACCAGATGGTTTGGGGGGATCGAGTGTAAGATACTAGATGACTAGAATAGTCAATATTAGATTTTTCTATAATCCCTTTGCTTAAGTGTGTGAGAGGGAGTTCTATCGTTCGGACTGTACATTCCTGGATCGTTTAGGAGAGGTTAGATCATCTCTTTGTATGATGTGTATCTTCTAGTCAGTTATCTGCAGTAATGGGTATTTCATATATAATGAAGTCCATAGGCTCTCTTTAGGTTGACGGCGTTGTTTCTTGGGTTATAGTTGTCCTCACTTGTACCCACATTATGCACTTAACTTAATGTCTAGGTGGAGTGTCTAGACCGTCATAGTGTCTTCTCCTTGTGGCCTTGAAGTTGAAAGAATAGTGCATAGCAGTTATTTCAGGGTTAATAGGTGAGAGAGATCCTCCTGAGCTGTATTTCTTGATCTATTTATATTTTTAACAGTATTATACTATGTTATGTTTCTTTATTTCTAGGCTTTGAGGATATCCCAGCTCTTTCATTGCCCTGTCTTTTATTGATATATTTTTATTGTTATTTTTATCTCTTTTGTGCTTTTAATGCCTTGGAATTGAGGCATTTGAACTATCTTCAGATTGGATTAATAGGACACATTGGAGGACAAGAGACATTTTATATGGACTCTTTTCAGGATATATAGTTATTAGGATTAAAACCACGCTGTTATTATTTTGTATAACCTTTTTGATTGTATCCCTAACATTTGTCCATCATCTAAGTTCAAATAATTGTTCACTGCCCTTAATTTAGTTATTACTGTTGATTAAGTGTGCATCGATTCACATTTTTGTTAACACATGTTCACAATTTTTGGATTACACACTTTATGGTATGTGATTTCCTTTTTCAATTTTTAATTTTTGAGATTACATCACATTAACATTTTTTGATATCACAATGTTTTCTGATATCACATTTTTCTAGATGTGTACACACTAGTTTATTTTTGATCACCTTTTTTCATTTTCATTTTTATTTTTTATTTTTCACTGCATACCATTTTCACATATGGTTTTTGTTTATATATGATTTAGAGTTAAGTTCCGCATTTATCTGTATAAAATTCTGTCCGCATAGGACACCTTTTTGAGCCGTATATTCTTTTTGTTTAAATTATACTCTCCAATTTTGTGGACACCACTCCACTAATCCGTTGTTGACTGTTTAATTTTTGCAAGCTGTTTTACCACCCTCCATATCACCATAGGGAGTAGAGGGTGGCACATCGTCACGAAGTCCACCTTCCTTACATACAACCTTGGGGACACTCTGCCCTTGGAGGGTCCGATCCCGTTGATTTTTAACCCTACGCATTTTACATTATATATTTTTATTATGTACCATGGATCCATGTTTATAAGTCATATATTGTATTTGTAAATTGTAATAAATTGTGTTATATTATATATCTCACATCCATCTTCTAGGTGTCTTACTACCATATAAGCATCTACACCATACATTAAAAATAAACCCCCACCATAAGGGTTTTCTATCGCTCTAGTGTGAACACACTACTCACACACACACACACCAGACCTTGACTTAACTGGCGCTCCTCTCTATAACCCTTCTTGATCAGTAAATAGAGACAGACTGATTTAGTACAGACTGAGTGCTCATGATCAGTAAATAGAGACAGACTGATTTAGTACAGACTAGAGTGCTCATGATCAGAAAATAGATACAGACTGATTTAGTACAGACTAGAGTGCTCATGATCAGTAAATAGAGACAGACTGATTTAGTACAGACTAGAGTGCTCATGATCAGTAAATAGATACAGACTGATTTAGTACAGACTAGAGTGCTCATGATCAGTAAATAAATAGACAGTTTTAGTACAGACTAGAGTGCTCATGATCAGTAAATAGATACAGACTGATTTAGTACAGACTGAGTGCTCATGATCAGTAAATAGATACAGACTGATTTAGTACAGACTGAGTGCTCATGATCAGAAAATAGATACAGACAGTTTTAGTACAGACTAGAGTGCTCATGATCAGTAAATAGATACAGACTGATTTAGTACAGACTGAGTGCTCATGATCAGTAAATAGATACAGACTGATTTAGTACAGACTGAGTGCTCATGATCAGTAAATAGAGACAGAGTGATTTAGTACAGACTGAGTGCTCATGATCAGTAAATAGAGACAGACTGCTTTAGTACAGACTAGAGTGCTCATGATCAGTAAATAGAGACAGCCTGATTTAGTACAGACTGAGTGCTCATGATCAGTAAATAGAGACAGGCTGATTTAGTACAGACTAGAGTGCTCATGATCAGTAAATAGATACAGACTCATTTAGTACAGACTAGAGTGCTCATGATCAGTAAATAGAGACAGACTGATTTAGTACAGAGTTAGTGCTCATGATCAGTAAATAGAGACAGACTGATTTAGTACAGACTAGAGTGCTCATGATCAGTAAATAGAGACAGACTGATTTAGTACAGACTGAGTGCTCATGATTAGTAAATAGATACAGACTGATTTAGTACAGACTGAGTGCTCATGATCAGTAAATAGAGACAGACTGATTTAGTACAGACTGAGTGCTCATGATCAGGATATAGAGACAGACTGATTTAGTACAGACTGAGTGCTCATGATCAGTAAATAGAGACAGACTGATTTAGTACAGACTAGAGTGCTCATGATCAGGAAATAGAGACAGACTTATTTAGTACAGACTAGAGTGCTCATGATCAGTAAATAGATACAGACTGATTTAGTACAGACTGAGTGCTCATGATCAGTAAATAGAGACAGACTGATTTAGTACAGACTGAGTGCACATGATCAGTAAATAGAGACAGACTGATTTAGTACAGACTGAGTGCACATGATCAGTAAATAGAGACAGACTGATTTAGTACAGACTAGAGTGCTCATGATCAGTAAATAGATAAAGACTGATTTAGAACAGACTGAGTGCTCATGATCAGTAAATAGAGACAGACTGATTTAGTACAGAGTTAGTGCTCATGATCAGGAAATAGAGACAGACTGATTTAGTACAGACTGTGTGCTCATGATCAGGAAATAGAGACAGACTGATTTAGTACAGAGTTAGTGCTCATGATCAGTAAATAGAGACAGACTGATTTAGTACAGACTAGAGTGCTCATGATCAGTAAATAGAGACAGACTGATTTAGTACAGACTGAGTGCTCATGATCAGTAAATAGAGACAGACTGATTTAGTACAGAGTTAGTGCTCATGATCAGTAAATAGAGACAGACTGATTTAGTACAGACTAGAGTGCTCATGATCAGTAAATAGAGACAGACTGATTTAGTACAGACTGAGTGCTCATGATCAGTAAATAGATACAGACTGATTTAGTACAGACTGAGTGCTCATGATCAGTAAATAGAGACAGACTGATTTAGTACAGACTGAGTGCTCATGATCAGGATATAGAGACAGACTGATTTAGTACAGACTGAGTGCTCATGATCAGTAAATAGAGACAGACTGATTTAGTACAGACTAGAGTGCTCATGATCAGTAAATAGAGACAGACTGATTTAGTACAGACTAGAGTGCTCATGATCAGTAAATAGATACAGACTGATTTAGTACAGACTGAGTGCTCATGATCAGGAAATAGAGACAGACTTATTTAGTACAGACTAGAGTGCTCATGATCAGTAAATAGATACAGACTGATTTAGTACAGACTGAGTGCTCATGATCAGTAAATAGAGACAGACTGATTTAGTACAGACTGAGTGCTCATGATCAGTAAATAGAGACAGACTGATTTAGTACAGACTAGAGTGCTCATGATCAGTAAATAGAGACAGACTGATTTAGTACAGACTAGAGTGCTCATGATCAGTAAATAGATACAGACTGATTTAGTACAGACTGAGTGCACATGATCAGTAAATAGAGACAGACTGATTTAGTACAGACTAGAGTGCTCATGATCAGTAAATAGATATAGACTGATTTAGAACAGAGTTAGTGCTCATGATCAGGATATAGAGACAGACTGTTTTAGTACAGACTGTGTGATCATGATCAAGCAATAGAGACAGACTGAATTAGTACAGACTAGAGTGCTCATGATCAGGAAATAGAGACAGGCTGATTTAGTATAGACTGAGTGCTCATGATCAGGAAATAGAGACAGGCTGATTTAGTACAGACTGTGTGATCATGATCAGTAAATAGAGAAAGGCTGATTTAGTACAGACTAGAGTGCTCATGATCAGTAAATAGAGACAGACTGATTTAGTATAGACTAGAGTGCTCATGATCAGTAAATAGATACAGACTGATTTAGTACAGACTAGAGTGCTCATGATCAGTAAATAGAGACAGACTGATTTAGTACAGACTGAGTGCTCATGATCAGTAAATAGAGACAGACTTATTTAGTACAGACTAGAGTGCTCATGATCAGTAAATAGATACAGACTGATTTAGTACAGACTAGAGTGCTCATGATCAGTAAATAGATACAGACTGATTTAGTACAGACTAGAGTGCTCATGATCAGTAAATAGAGACAGACTGATTTAGTACAGACTAGAGTGCTCATGATCAGTAAATAGAGACAGACTGATTTAGTACAGACTAGAGTGCTCATGATCAGTAAATAGATACAGACAGTTTTAGTACAGACTAGAGTGCTCATGATCAGTAAATAGATACAGACTGATTTAGTACAGACTAGAGTGCTCATGATCAGAAAATAGATACAGACTGATTTAGTACAGACTAGAGTGATCATGATCAGTAAATAGATACAGACTGATTTAGTACAGACTAGAGTGCTCATGATCAGTAAATAGATACAGACAGTTTTAGTACAGACTAGAGTGCTCATGATCAGTAAATAGATACAGACAGTTTTAGTACAGACTAGAGTGCTCATGATCAGTAAATAGATACAGACTGATTTAGTACAGACTAGAGTGCTCATGATCAGAAAATAGATACAAACTGATTTAGTACAGACTGAGTGCTCATGATCAGTAAATAGATACAGACTGATTTAGTACAGACTGAGGGGCCTAGTTATCAAGCCGTCAACCTCAAATACGCTGGAATTCCGCAGCGTATTTGTGGCGAGGCTGATTCGCCTTAGTTATCAAAGGCTCGAGACCGGCAAAAGTAGAATTTTGTGACGTAAGCTTCGATCCGCCGGACTCAGTCCGACACAGATCGATTCTTACGTCACTCCAGATTTTCCGCACACAAGTGCGGCACAATCTCACTACTTTTGCTAGTTATCAAAAAACTAGCAGGTACGCTCGGCACTTTTACGGCCCAGCGTACCTGGTTTTCAAAGCGCCAGCCTGGAGGCGGCGGATCCCATAGGAATCAATGGGAGTCTGACCATAGCGAAAGTACAAGTTCGCTGCTGACAGACATCCCATTGATTCCTATGGGAGATGTCTGCACCTAACACCCTAACATGTACCCCGAGTCTAAACACCCCTAATCTGTCCCCCCTACACCGCCGCAAGTAAATAAAGTTATTACCCCCTAAACCGCCGCTCCCGGAGCCCACCGCAAGCTACTCTATACATATTAACCCCTAAACCGCCGCCTCCCGGAGCCCACCGCAACTATAATAAATGTATTAACCCCTAAACTGCCGCTCCCGGAGCCCACCGCCACCTACATTATACCTATAAACCCTATCCTGCCCCCCTATACCGCCGCCCTCTATAATAACGTTATTAACCCCTAAACCTAAGTCTAACACTAACCCTAACGCCCCCCTAACTTAAATATTAATTAAATAAATCTAAATAATATTTATATTATTAACTAAATTAATCCTATTTAAAACTAAATGCTTACCTGTAAAATAAACCCTAATATAGCTACAATATAAATAATAATGATATTATAGCTATCTTAGGATTTATTTTTATTTTACAGGCAACTTTCAATTTATTTTAACTAGGTACAATAGCTATTAAATAGTTATTAACTATTTAATAGCTTACCTAGCTAAAATAAAGAGAAATTTACCTGTAAAATAAAAACTAACCTAAGTTACAATTACACCTAACACTACACTATACTTTAATAAATTATTTCTATTTAAAACTAAATACTTACCTGTAAAATATACCCTAATATAGCTACAATATAATTAATAATTACATTGTAGCTATCTTAGGATTTATATTTATTTTACAGGTAACTTTGTATTTATTTTAGCTAGTTAGAATAGTTATTAAATAGTTATTAACTATTTAATAACTACCTAGCTAAAAGAAATACAAAATTACCTGTAAAATAAATGCTAACCTAAGTTACAATTAAACCTAATACTACACTATCATTAAATTAATTAAATAAACTACCTACAAATAACTACAATTAAATACAATTACATAAACTAACTAAAGTACAAAAAATAAAAAAAGCTAAGTTACAGAAAATAAAAAAATAAGTTACAAACATTTTACAAATATTACAACAATTTTAAGCTACTTACACCTAATCTAAGCCCCCTAATAAAATAACAAACCCCCCAAAATAAAAAAATGCCCTACCCTATTCTAAATTAAATAAAGTTCAACGCTCTTTTACCTTACCAGCCCTTAAAAGGGCCATTTGTGGGGGCATGCCCCCAAAAGTTCAGCTCTTTTGCCTGTAAATGAAAAATACAAACCCCCCCAACATTAAAACCCACCACCCACATACCCCTAATCTAACCCAAACCCCCCTTACAAAAACCTAACACTAATCCCCTGAAGATCTTCCTACCTTGAGTCGTCTTCACTCAGCCGAGCAGCGATGGAACCCAAGTGGACATCCGGACCGGCAGAAGTGATCATCCAAGGGGCGCTGAAGAAATCTTCCATCCGATGAAGTCATCATCCAGGCGGCGCTGAAGAAGTCTTCGATCCGGGCGATGTCATCTTCCAAGCCGGGTCTTGAATATTCCTTCCGCCGCCGCGGAACATCCTTCTTCACCGACGGACTACGACGAATGAAGGCTCCTTTAAGGGACGTCATCCAAGATGGCGTCCCCTCAATTCCGATTGGCTGATAGGATTCTATCAGCCAATCGGAATTAAGGTAGGAAAAATCTGATTGGCTGATGGAATCAGCCAATCAGATTCAAGTTCAATCCGATTGGCTGATCCAATCAGCCAATCAGATTGAGCTCGCATTCTATTGGCTGTTCCGATCAGCCAATAGAATGTGAGCTCAATCTGATTGGCTGATTGGATCAGCCAATCGGATTGAACTTGAATCTGATTGGCTGATTCCATCAGCTAATCAGATTTTTCCTACCTTAATTCCGATTGGCTGATAGAATCCTATCAGCCAATCGGAATTGAGGGGACGCCATCTTGGATGACGTCCCTTAAAGGAGCCTTCATTCGTCGTAGTCCGTCGGTGAAGAAGGATGTTCCGCGGCGGCGGAAGGAAGATTCAAGACCCGGCTTGGAAGATGACATCGCCCGGATCGAAGACTTCTTCAGCGCCGCCTGGATGATGACTTCATTGGATGGAAGATTTCTTCAGCGCCCCTTGGATGATCACTTCTGCCGGTCCGGATGTCCACTTGGGTTCCATCGCTGCTCGGCTGAGTGAAGACGACTCAAGGTAGGAAGATCTTCAGGGGATTAGTGTTAGGTTTTTGTAAGGGGGGTTTGGGTTAGATTAGGGGTATGTGGGTGGTGGGTTTTAATGTTGGGGGGGTTTGTATTTTTCATTTACAGGCAAAAGAGCTGAACTTTTGGGGGCATGCCCCCACAAATGGCCCTTTTAAGGGCTGGTAAGGTAAAAGAGCGTTGAACTTTATTTAATTTAGAATAGGGTAGGGCATTTTTTTATTTTGGGGGGTTTGTTATTTTATTAGGGGGCTTAGATTAGGTGTAAGTAGCTTAAAATTGTTGTAATATTTGTAAAATGTTTGTAACTTATTTTTTTTTTTTCTGTAACTTAGCTTTTTTTATTTTTTGTACTTTAGTTAGTTTATGTAATTGTATTTAATTGTAGTTATTTGTAGGTAGTTTATTTAATTAATTTAATGATAGTGTAGTATTAGGTTTAATTGTAACTTAGGTTAGCATTTATTTCACAGGTTATTTTGTATTTCTTTTAGCTAGGTCGTTATTAAATAGTTAATAACTATTTAATAACTATTCTAACTAGCTAAAATAAATACAAAGTTACCTGTAAAATAAATATAAATCCTAAGATAGCTACAATGTAATTATTAATTACATTGTAGCTATCGTAGGGTTTATTTTACAGGTAAGTATTTAGTTTTAAATAGGAATAATTAGTATAGTGTAGTGTTAGGTGTAATTGTAACTTAGGTTAGTTTTTATTTTACAGGTAAATTTCTCTTTATTTTAGCTAGGTAAGCTATTAAATAGTTAATAACTAATAGCTATTGTACCTAGTTAAAATAAATTGAAAGATGCCTGTAAAATAAAAATAAATCCTAAGATAGCTACAAAATAATTTTTTTTTATATTGTAGCTATATTAGGGTTTATTTTACAGGTAAGCATTTAGTTTTAAATAGGATTAATTTAGTTCATAATATAAATATTATTTAGATTTATTTAATTAATATTTATGTTAGGGGGGCGTTAGGGTTAGTGTTAGACTTAGGTTTAGGGGTTAATAAATTTATTACAGTGGCGGCGCTGTAGTGGGGGGCAGGATAGGGGTTAATAAATTTATTATAGGTGGCGACGGTGTAGGGGGGGCAGGATAGGGGTTAATAAATTTATTATAGGTTGCGGCGGGTTCAGGGAGCGGCAGTTTAGGGGTTAAACTATTTATTTAGTTGCGGCGAGGTGCGGGATCAGCAGGATAGGGGTTAATAATTTTATTATAGAGGGCGACGGTATAGGGGGGGCAGGATAGGGGTTACTAGGTATAATGTAGGTGGCGGTGGGCTCCGGGAGCAGTGGTTTAGGGGTTAATACATTTATAAGAGTTGCGGCAGGGTCTAGGAGCGGTGGTTTAGGGGTTAATACATTTATAAGAGTTGCGGCAGGGTCTAGGAGCGGCGGTTTAGGGGTTAGTAACTTAAATTAGTTGCGGGAGGCTCCGGGGGCGCCGGTATAGGGGGTAGAACAGTGCAGTTTAGTGTGGGTGCTTAGTGACAGGCTAGCAATAAAGCTGGGAAAAAGCCGAAGAGCAGCGAGATCGGATGAGTGATAACTGTCACAGTCCGCTGCTCATCGCCCCGCGGCCTTTTGACAGCTTTATTTGATAACTTAGGCGTATTTTTTCAGGTCCGCGGCGGCGAAGGTAGGCGAGCTTAGGCGGGCGTATTGGGCCGGCGAAGCCAGAAAAGTAGACAGCTTGATAACTACCCCCCTGAGTGCTCATGATCAGTAAATAGATACAGACAGTTTTAGTACAGACTAGAGTGTTCATGATCAGTAAATAGATACAGACTGATTTAGTACAGACTAGAGTGCTCATGATCAGTAAATAGAGACAGACTGATTTAGTACAGACTGAGTGCTCATGATCAGTAAATAGAGACAAGCTGATTTAGTACAGACTATAGTGCTCATGATCAGTAAATAGATACAGACAGTTTTAGTACAGACTAGAGCGCTCATGATCAGTAAATAGATACAGACTGATTTAGTACAGACTGAGTGCTCATGATCAGTAAATAGATACAGACTGATTTAGTACAGACTGAGTGCTCATGATCAGGATATAGAGACAGACTGATTTAGTACAGACTGAGTGCTCATGATCAGTAAATAGAGACAGACTGATTTAGTACAGACTAGAGTGCTCATGATCAGTAAATAGATACAGACTGATTTAGTACAGACTGAGTGCTCATTATCAGTAAATAGAGACATACTGATTTAGTACAGACTAGAGTGCTCATGATCAGTAAATAGAGACAGCCTGATTTAGTACAGACTGAGTGCTCATGATCAGTAAATAGAGACAGGCTGATTTAGTACAGACTAGAGTGCTCATGATCAGTAAATAGATACAGACTGATTTAGTACAGACTGAGTGCTCATGATCAGTAAACAGAGACAGACTGATGTAGTACAGAGTTAGTGCTCATGATCAGTAAATAGAGACAGACTGATTTAGTACAGACTGAGTGCTCATGATCAGTAAATAGATACAGACTGATTTAGTACAGACTGAGTGCTCATGATCACTAAATAGAGACAGACTGATTTAGTACAGACTGAGTGCTCATGATCAGGATATAGAGACAGACTGATTTAGTACAGACTGAGTGCTCATGATCAGTAAATAGAGACAGACTGATTTAGTACAGACTAGAGTGCTCATGATCAGTAAATAGATACAGACTGATTTAGTACAGACTAGAGTGCTCATGATCAGGAAATAGAGACAGACTTATTTAGTACAGACTAGAGTGCTCATGATCAGTAAATAGAGACAGACTGATTTAGTACAGACTGAGTGCTCATGATCAGTAAATAGAGACAGACTGATTTAGTACAGAGTTGGTGCTCATGATCAGTAAATAGAGACAGACTGATTTAGTACAGACTGAGTGCTCATGATCAGTAAATAGATACAGACTGATTAAGTACAGACTGAGTGCTCATGATAAGGAAATAGAGACAGTCTGATTTAGTACAGACTGAGTGCTCATGATCAGTAAATAGAGACAGACTGATTTAGTACAGACTGAGTGCTCATGATAAGGAAATAGAGACAGTCTGATTTAGTACAGACTGAGTGCTCATGATCAGTAATTAGAGACAGACTAATTTAGTACAGACTGTGTGATCATGATCAGGAAATAGACAGACTGATTTAGTACAGATTGAGTGCTCATGATCAGGAAATAGATACAAACTGATTTAGTACAGACTAGAGTGCTCATGATCAGTAAATAGAGACAGACTGATTTAGTACAGACTCAGTGCTCATGTTCAGGAAATAGAGACAGACTGATTTAGTACAGACTGAGTGCTCATGATCAGGAAATATAGACAGACTGATTTAGTACAGACTGAGTGCTCATGATCAGGAAATATAGACAGACTGATTTAGTACAGACTGAGTGCTCATGATCAGTAAATAGATACAGACTGATTTAGTACAGACTGAGTTCTCATGATCAGGAAATAGAGAAAGACTGATTTAGTACAGACTGAGTGCTCATGATCAGGAAATAGAGACAGTCTGATTTAGTACAGACTGAGTGCTCATGATCAGTAATTAGAGACAGACTGATTTAGTACAGACTGTGTGATCATGATCAGGAAATAGACAGACTGATTTAGTACATATTGAGTGCTCATGATCAGGAAATAGATACAAACTGATTTTGTACAGACTGAGTGCTCATGATCAGGAAATAGAGACAGACTTATTTAGTACAGACTGAGTGCTCATGATCAGGAAATAGAGACAGACTGATTTAGTACAGACTGAATGCTCATGTTCAGGAAATAGAGACAGACTGATTTAGTACAGACTGAGTGCTCATGATCAGGAAATATAGACAGGCTGATTTAGTACAGACTGAGTGCTCATGATCAGTAAATAGATACAGACTGATTTAGTACAGACTGAGTGCTCATGATCAGGATATAGAGACAGACTTATTTAGTACAGACTAGAGTGCTCATGATCAGTAAATAGATACAAACTGATCTAGTACAGACTGTGTGATCATGATCAGGAAATAGACAGACTGATTTAGTACAGACTGAGTGCTCATGATCAGTAATTAGAGACAGACTGATTTAGTACAGACTGAGTGCTCATGATCAGTAAATAGATACAAACTGATTTAGTACAGACTGTGGGATCATGATCAGGAAATAGAGACAGACTTATTTAGTACAGACTAGAGTGCTCATGATCAGTAAATAGATACAAACTGATTTAGTACAGACTGAGTGCACATGATCAGGAAATAGAGACAGACTGATTTAGTACAGACTAGAGTGCTCATGATCAGTAAATACATACAGACTGATTTAGTACAGACTGAGTGCACATGATCAGGAAATAGAGACAGACTTATTTAGTACAGACTAGAGTGCTCATGATCAGTAAATAGATACAGACTGATTTAGTACAGACTGAGTGCTCATGATCAGTAAATAGAGACAGACTGATTTAGTACAGACTGAGTGCACATGATCAGTAAATAGAGACAGACTGATTTAGTACAGACTAGAGTGCTCATGATCAGTAAATAGAGACAGACAGTTTTAGTACAGACTAGAGTGCTCATGATCAGTAAATAGATACAGACTGATTTAGTACAGACTAGAGTGCTCATGATCAGTAAATAGAGACAGACTGATTTAGTACAGACTAGAGTGCTCATGATCAGTAAATAGATACAGACTGATTTAGTACAGACTGAGTGCACATGATCAGTAAATAGAGACAGACTGATTTAGTACAGACTAGAGTGCTCATGATCAGTAAATAGATATAGACTGATTTAGAACAGACTGAGTGCTCATGATCAGTAAATAGAGACAGACTGATTTAGTACAGACTGAGTGCTCATGATCAGGAAATAGAGACAGACTGATTTAGTACAGACTGAATGCTCATGTTCAGGAAATAGAGACAGACTGATTTAGTACAGACTGAGTGCTCATGATCAGGAAATATAGACAGGCTGATTTAGTACAGACTGAGTGCTCATGATCAGTAAATAGATACAGACTGATTTAGTACAGACTGAGTGCTCATGATCAGGATATAGAGACAGACTTATTTAGTACAGACTAGAGTGCTCATGATCAGTAAATAGATACAAACTGATCTAGTACAGACTGTGTGATCATGATCAGGAAATAGACAGACTGATTTAGTACAGACTGAGTGCTCATGATCAGTAATTAGAGACAGACTGATTTAGTACAGACTGAGTGCTCATGATCAGTAAATAGATACAAACTGATTTAGTACAGACTGTGGGATCATGATCAGGAAATAGAGACAGACTTATTTAGTACAGACTAGAGTGCTCATGATCAGTAAATAGATACAAACTGATCTAGTACAGAATGTGTGATCATGATCAGGAAATAGACAGACTGATTTAGTACAGACTGAGTGCTCATGATCAGTAATTAGAGACAGACTGATTTAGTACAGACTGTGTGATCATGATCAGGAAATAGAGACAGACTGATTTAGTACAGACTAGAGTGCTCATGATCAGTAAATAGATACAGACTGATTTAGTACAGACTAGAGTGCTCATGATCAGTAAATAGATACAGACTGATTTAGTACAGACTGAGTGCTCATGATCAGTAAATAGAGACAGAATGATTTAGTACAGACTAGAGTGCTCATGATCAGTAAATAGATACAGACTGATTTAGTACAGACTGAGTGCACATGATCAGTAAATAGAGACAGACTGATTTATTACAGACTAGAGTGCTCATGATCAGTAAATAGATATAGACTGATTTAGAACAGACTGAGTGCTCATGATCAGTAAATAGAGACAGACTGATTTAGTACAGAGTTAGTGCTCATGATCAGTAAATAGAGACAGACTGATTTAGTACAGACTGAGTGCTCATGATCAGGAAATAGATACAAACTGATTTAATACAGACTGAGTGCTCATGATCAGGAAATAGAGACAGACTGATTTAGTACAGACTGAGTGCTCATGATCAGGAAATATAGACAGACTGATTTAGTACAGACTGAGTGCTCATGATCAGTAAATAGAGACAGACTGATTTAGTACAGACTGAGTTCTCATGATCAGGAAATAGAGACAGACTGATTTAGTACAGACTGAGTGCTCATGATCAGGAAATAGAGAAAGTCTTATTTAGTACAGACTAGAGTGCTCATGATCAGGAAATAGAGACAGACTTATTTAGTACAGACTAGAGTGCTCATGATCAGTAAATAGATACAGACTGATTTAGTACAGACTGAGTGCTCATGATCAGTAAATAGAGACAGACTGATTTAGTACAGACTAGAGTGCTCATGATCAGTAAATAGAGACAGACTTATTTAGTACAGACTACAGGGAGTGCAGAATTATTAGGCAAATGAGTATTTTGACCATATCATCCTCTTTATGCATGTTGTCTTACTCCAAGCTGTATAGGCTCGAAAGCCTACTACCAATTAAGCATATTAGGTGATGTGCATCTCTGTAATGAGAAGGGGTGTGGTCTAATGACATCAACACCCTATATCAGGTGTGCATAATTATTAGGCAACTTCCTTTCCTTTGGCAAAATGGGTCAAAAGAAGGACTTGACAGGCTCAGAAAAGTAAAAAATAGTGAGATATCTTGCAGAGGGATGCAGCACTCTTAAAATTGCAAAGCTTCTGAAGCGTGATCATCGAACAATCAAGCGTTTCATTCAAAATAGTCAACAGGGTCGCAAGAAGCATGTGGAAAAACCAAGGCGCAAAATAACTGCCCATGAACTGAGAAAAGTCAAGCGTGCAGCTGCCAAGATGCCACTTGCCACCAGTTTGGCCATATTTCAGAGCTGCAACATCACTGGAGTGCCCAAAAGCACAAGGTGTGCAATACTCAGAGACATGGCCAAGGTAAGAAAGGCTGAAAGATGACCACCACTGAACAAGACACACAAGCTGAAACGTCAAGACTGGGCCAAGAAATATCTCAAGATTGATTTTTCTAAGGTTTTATGGACTGATGAAATGAGAGTGAGTCTTGATGGGCCAGATGGATGGGCCCGTGGCTGGATTGGTAAAGGGCAGAGAGCTCCAGTCCGGCTCAGATGCCAGCAAGGTGGAGGTGGAGTACTGGTTTGGGCTGGTATCATCAAAGATGAGCTTGTGGGGCCTTTTCGGGTTGAGGATGGAGTCAAGCTCAACTCCCAGTCCTACTGCCAGTTTCTGGAAGACACCTTCTTCAAGCAGTGGTACAGGAAGAAGTCTGCATCCTTCAAGAAAAACATGATTTTCATGCAGGACAATGCTCCATCACACGCGTCCAAGTACTCCACAGCGTGGCTGGCAAGAAAGGGTATAAAAGAAGAAAATCTAATGACATGGCCTCCTTGTTCACCTGATCTGAACCTCATTGAGAACCTGTGGTCCATCATCAAATGTGAGATTTACAAGGAGGGAAAACAGTACACCTCTCTGAACAGTGTCTGGGAGGCTGTGGTTGCTGCTGCACGCAATGTTAATGGTGAACAGATCAAAACACTGACAGAATCCATGGATGGCAGGCTTTTGAGTGTCCTTGCAAAGAAAGGTGGCTATATTGGTCACTGATTTGTTTTTGTTTTGTTTTTGAATGTCAGAAATGTATATTTGTGAATGTTGAGATGTTATATTGGTTTCACTGGTAAAAATAAATAATTGAAATGGGTATATATTTGTTTTTTGTTAAGTTGCCTAATAATTATGCACAGTAATAGTCACCTGCACACACAGATATCCCCCTAAAATAGCTATAACTAAAAACAAACTAAAAACTACTTCCAAAACTATTCAGCTTTGATATTAATGAGTTTTTTGGGTTCATTGAGAACATGGTTGTTGTTCAATAATAAAATTAATCCTCAAAAATACAACTTGCCTAATAATTCTGCACTCCCTGTAGAGTGCTCATGATCAGTAAATAGATACAAACTGATCTAGTACAGAATGTGTGATCATGATCAGGAAATAGACAGACTGATTTAGTACAGACTGAGTGCTCATGATCAGTAATTAGAGACAGACTGATTTAGTACAGACTGTGTGATCATGATCAGGAAATAGAGACAGACTGATTTAGTACAGACTAGAGTGCTCATGATCAGTAAATAGATACAGACTGATTTAGTACAGACTAGAGTGCTCATGATCAGTAAATAGATACAGACTGATTTAGTACAGACTGAGTGCTCATGATCAGTAAATAGAGACAGACTGATTTAGTACAGACTAGAGTGCTCATGATCAGTAAATAGATACAGACTGATTTAGTACAGACTGAGTGCACATGATCAGTAAATAGAGACAGACTGATTTAGTACAGACTAGAGTGCTCATGATCAGTAAATAGATATAGACTGATTTAGAACAGACTGAGTGCTCATGATCAGTAAATAGAGACAGACTGATTTAGTACAGAGTTAGTGCTCATGATCAGGAAATAGATACAAACTGATTTAGTACAGACTGAGTGCTCATGATCAGGAAATAGAGACAGACTGATTTAGTACAGACTGAGTGCTCATGATCAGGAAATAGAGACAGACTGATTTAGTACAGACTGAGTGCTCATGATCAGGAAATATAGACAGACTGATTTAGTACAGACTGAGTGCTCATGATCAGGAAATATAGACAGACTGATTTAGTACAGACTGAGTGCTCATGATCAGTAAATAGAGACAGACTGATTTAGTACAGACTGAGTTCTCATGATCAGGAAATAGAGACAGACTGATTTAGTACAGACTGAGTGCTCATGATCAGGAAATAGAGACAGTCTGATTTAGTACAGACTGAGTGCTCATGATCAGTAATTAGAGACAGACTGATTTAGTACAGACTGTGTGATCATGATCAGGAAATAGACAGACTGATTTAGTACATATTGAGTGCTCATGATCAGGAAATAGATACAAACTGATTTAGTACAGACTGAGTGCTCATGATCAGGAAATAGAGACAGACTTATTTAGTACAGACTGAGTGCTCATGATCAGGAAATAGAGACAGACTGATTTAGTACAGACTGAGTGCTCATGTTCAGGAAATAGAGACAGACTGATTTAGTACAGACTGAGTGCTCATGATCAGGAAATATAGACAGGCTGATTTAGTACAGACTGAGTGCTCATGATCAGTAAATAGATACAGACTGATTTAGTACAGACTGAGTGCTCATGATCAGGATATAGAGACAGACTTATTTAGTACAGACTAGAGTGCTCATGATCAGTAAATAGATACAAACTGATCTAGTACAGACTGTGTGATCATGATCAGGAAATAGACAGACTGATTTAGTACAGACTGAGTGCTCATGATCAGTAATTAGAGACAGACTGATTTAGTACAGACTGAGTGCTCATGATCAGTAAATAGATACAAACTGATTTAGTACAGACTGTGGGATCATGATCAGGAAATAGAGACAGACTTATTTAGTACAGACTAGAGTGCTCATGATCAGTAAATAGATACAAACTGATCTAGTACAGACTGTGTGATCATGATCAGGAAATAGACAGACTGATTTAGTACAGACTGAGTGCTCATGATCAGTAATTAGAGACAGACTGATTTAGTACAGACTGTGTGATCATGATCAGGAAATATAGACAGACTGATTTAGTACAGACTGAGTGCTCATGATCAGGAAATAGAGACAGGCTGATTTAGTACAGACTGAGTGCTCATGATCAGGAAATATAGACAGGCTGATTTAGTACAGACTGTGTGATCATGATCAGGAAATAGAGACAGGCTGATTTAGTACAGACTGAGTGCTCATGATCAGGAAATATAGACAGACTGATTTAGTACAGACTGTGTGCTCATGATCAGGAAATATAGACAGACTGATTTAGTACAGACTGTGTGATCATGATCAGGAAATAGAGACAGGCTGATTTAGTATAGACTGAGTGATCATGATCAGGAAATAGAGACAGACTGATTTAGTACAGACTGAGTGCTCATGATCAGGAAATAGAGACAGGCTGATTTAGTACAGACTGAGTGCTCATGATCAGGAAATATAGACAGACTGATTTAGTACAGACTGAGTGCTCATGATCAGGAAATATAGACAGGCTGATTTAGTACAGACTGTGTGATCATGATCAGGAAATATAGACAGGCTGATTTAGTACAGACTGTGTGATCATGATCAGGAAATAGAGACAGGCTGATTTAGTACAGACTAGATTGCTCATGATCACGAAATAGAGACAGGCTGATTTAGTACAGACTGAGTGCTCATGATCAGGAAATAGAGACAGGCTGATTTAGTACAGACTGAGTGCTCATGATCAGGAAATATAGACAGGCTGATTTAGTACAGACTGAGTGCTCATGATCAGGAAATAGAGACAGACTGATTTAGTACAGACTGAGTGCTCATGATCAGGAAATAGAGACAGGCTGATTTAGTACAGACTAGAGTGCTCATGATCAGGAAATAGAGACAGGCTGATTTAGTACAGACTGAGTGCTCATGATCAGGAAATAGAGACAGACTGATTTAGTACAGACTGAGTGCTCATGATCAGGAAATATAGACAGGCTGATTTAGTACAGACTGAGTGCTCATGATCAGGAAATAGAGACAGACTGATTTAGTACAGACTAGAGTGCTCATGATCAGGAAATAGAGACAGGCTGATTTAGTACAGACTGAGTGCTCATGATCAGGAAATAGAGACAGGCTGATTTAGTACAGACTGAGTGCTCATGATCAGGAAATAGAGACAGACTGATTTAGTACAGACTGAGTGCTCATGATCAGGAAATAGAGACAGGCTGATTTAGTACAGACTGAGTGCTCATGATCAGGAAATAGAGACAGACTGATTTAGTACAGACTAGAGTGCTCATGATCAGGAAATAGAGACAGGCTGATTTAGTACAGACTGAGTGCTCATGATCAGGAAATAGAGACAGGCTGATTTAGTACAGACTGAGTGCTCATGATCAGGAAATAGAGACAGGCTGATTTAGTACAGACTGAGTGCTCATGATCAGGAAATAGATATAGACTGATTTAGAACAGACTGAGTGCTCATGATCAGGAAATAGAGACAGACTGATTTAGTACAGACTAGAGTGCTCATGATCAGGAAATAGAGACAGTCTGATCGGTCTGGAGGTCCTCTTCTGCCCGGATCGGATGAAGACTTCTGCCGGTCTGGAGGTCCACTTGTGCCCGGCTGGGTGAAGACGGCTCAAGGTAGGGTGATCTTCAAGGGGGTAGTGTTAGGTTTTTTTAAGGGGGGTTTGGGTGGGTTTTAGAGTAGGGTTGGGTGTGTGGGTGGTGGGTTTTAATGTTGGGGGGGTTGTATTTATTTTTTTACAGGTAAAAGAGCTGATTACTTTGGGGCAATGCCCCGCAAAAGGCCCTTTTAAGGGCTATTTGTAATTTAGCATTGGGTAGGGAATTTTATTATTTTGGGGGGCTTTTATATTTTATTAGGGGGCTTAGATTAGGTGTAATTAGTTTAAAATTCTTGTAATTATTTTTTTATTTTCTGTAATTTAGTGTTTGTTTGTTTTTGTACTTTAGTTTATTTTATTTAATTGTAGGTAATTGTAGTTAATTAATTTAATTTATTTAATTTTAGTGTAGTGTTAGATGTAATTGTAACTTAGGTTAGGATATATTTTACAGGTAATTTTGTATTTATTTTAGCTAGGTAGTTATTAAATAGTTAATAACTATTTAATAACTATTGTACCTAGTTAAAATAAATACAAAGTTGCCTGTAAAATAAAAATAAATCCTAAAATAGCTACAATGTAATTATTAATTATATTGTAGCTATCTTAGGGTTTATTTTACAGGTAAGTATTTAGTTTTAAATAGGAATAATTTATTTAATTATAGGAATATTTATTTAGATTAATTTAAATAATATTTAAGTTAGGGGGGGTGTTAGGGTTAGACTTAGGTTTAGGGATTAATAAAAATTAATATAGTGGCGGCGGTGTAGGGGGGGCAGATTAGGGGTTAATAAATATAATGTAGGTGGCGGCGGGGTCCGGGAACGGCAGTTTAGGGGTTAATAACTTTATTTAGTTGCGGCGGGGTCCGGGAGCGGCGGTTTAGGGGTTAATAACTTTATTTTGTTGCAGCGGTTTAGGGGTTAATAACTTTATTTAGTTGCGGCGGGGTCCGGGAGCGGCGGTTTAGGGGTTAATAAGTATAATGTAGGTGGCGGCGGTGTAGGGGGGGCAGATTAGGGGTGTTTAGACTCGGGGTACATGTTAGGGTGTTAGGTGTAGACATTCCCATAGGAATCAATGGGATATTGGGCAGCAGCGAACATAAGCTTTCGCTGCTTTCAGACTCCCATTGATTCCTATGGGCTGTTAAAGTGCCGAGCGTACCTGCTGGTTCTTTGATAACTAGCAAAAGTTGTCAGATTGTGCCGAACTTGCGTTCAGAACATCTGGATTGACGTAAGCATCGATCTGTGTCGGACTGAGTCCGCTGGATTGTATGTTACGTCACTAAATTCTACTTTTGCCGGTCTCTAGCCTTTGATAACTAAGGCTTATCAGGCTCGCCACAAATACGCTGCGGAATTCCAGCGTATTTGTGTTTGACGGCTTGATAAATAGAGGCCACAGACTGAGCATCATGATCAGAAGTTAGTGAGACTATAGACATAGACTGAGCATCATGATCAGAGGGTAGTGATACTATAGACATAGACTGAGTATCATGATCAGAGGTTAGTGATACTATAGACATAGACTGAACATTATGTTTAGAGGTTAGTGAGACTATAGACATAGACTGAGCATCATGATCAGAGGTTAGTGAGACTATAGACATAGACTGAGCATCATGATCAGAGGGTAGTGAGACTATAGACATAGACTGAGCATCATGATCAGAGGTTAGTAAGACTATAGACATAGACTGAGCATCATGATCAGAGGTTAGTGATACTATAGACATAGACTGAGCATCATGATCAGAGGTTAGTGAGACTATAGACATAGACTGAGCATCATGATTAGAGGTTAGTGAAACTATAGACAGACTGAGCATCATGATCAGAGGTTAGTGAGACTGTAGACATAGACTGAGCATCATGATCAGAGGGTAGTAATACTATAGACATAGACTGAGTATCATGATCAGAGGTTAGTGATACTATAGACATAGACTGAACATTATGTTTAGAGGTTAGTGAGACTATAGACATAGACTGAGCATCATGATCAGAGGTTAGTGATACTATAGACATAGACTGAGCATCATGATTAGAGGTTAGTGATACTATAGACATAGACTGAGCATCATGATCAGAGGGTAGTGAGACTATAGACATAGACTGAGCATCATGATTAGAGGTTAGTGATACTATAGACATAGACTGAGCATCATGATCAGAGGTTAGTGAGACTATAGACATAGACTGAGCATCATGATCAGAGGTTAGTGATACTATAGACATAGACTGAACATCATGATTAGAGGGTAGTGAGACTATAGACATAGACTGAGTATCATGATCAGAGGTTAGTGAGACTATAGACATAGACTGAGCATCATGATCAGAGGGTAGTGAGACTATAGACATAGACTGAGCATCATGATCAGAGGTTAGTGAGACTATAGACATAGACTGAGCATCATGATCAGAGGTTAGTGAGACTATAGACATAGACTGAGCATCATGATCAGAGGGTAGTGAGACTATAGACATAGACTGAGCATCATGATCAGAGGGTAGTGAGACTATAGACATAGACTGAGCATCATGATCAGAGGGTAGTGAGACTATAGACATAGACTGAGCATCATGATCAGAGGGTAGTGAGACTATAGACATAGACCGAGCATCATGATCAGAAGTTAGTGAGACTATAGACATAGACTGAGCATCATGATCAGAGGGTAGTGATACTATAGACATAGACTGAGTATCATGATCAGAGGGTAGTGAGACTATAGACATAGACTGAGCATCATGATCAGAGGTTAGTGAGACTATAGACATAGACTGAGCATCATGATCAGAGGTTAGTGAGACTATAGACATAGACTGAGCATCATGATCAGAGGGTAGTGAGACTATAGACATAGAATGAGCATCATGATCAGAGGTTAGTGATACTATAGACATAGACTGAGCATCATGATCAGAGGGTAGTGAGACTATAGGCATAGACTGAGTATCATGATCAGAGGTTAGTGATACTATAGACATAGACTGAGCATCATGATCAGAGGTTAGTGATACTATAGACATAGACTGAGCATCATGATCAGAGGTTAGTGAGACTATAGACATAGACTGAGCATCATGATAAGAGGTTAGTGAGACTATAGACATATACTGAGCATCATGATCAGAGGTTAGTGAGACTATAGACATAGACTGAGCATCATGATAAGAGGTTAGTGAGACTATAGACATAGACTGAACATCATGATTAGAGGGTAGTGAGACTATAGACATAGACTGAGCATCATGATCAGAGGGTAGTGAGACTATAGACATAGACCGAGCATCATGATTAGAGGTTAGTGAGACTATAGACATAGACTGAGCATCATGATCAGAGGGTAGTGATACTATAGACATAGACCGAGCATCATGATTAGAGGTTAGTGAGACTATAGACATAGACTGAGCATCATGATCAGAGGTTAGTGAGACTATAGACATAGACTGAGCATCATGATCAGAGGGTAGTGAGACTATAGACATAGACTGAGCATCATGATTAGAGGTTAGTGAGACTATAGACATAGACTGAGCATCATGTTTAGAGGTTAGTGAGACTATAGACATAGACTGAACATTATGTTTAGAGGTTAGTGATACTATAGACATAGACTGAGCATCATGATAAGAGGGTAGCAAGTTGACAAGACAGTTGCTGTGTGGAGTCAGAGGTTAGGTAGTTGTGTGGGTCACCTGGATCCTCTTCCTCTGCGAAGGCCACGATGTGGATCCCATCTAGATCATCCTCCTGTCACAAATAAAGGATTTAGCAGCGTGTGAGGGTATTACGGAACAGAGAGAAGTGTGTGAGGGTATAACAGGACAGGGAGCAGTGTGTGAACAGGACAGGGAGCAGTGTGTGAACAGGACAGGGAGCAGTATGTGAGGGTATAACAGGACAGGGAGCAGTGTGTGAGAGTATAACAGGACAGGGAGCAGTATGTGAGGGTATAACAGGACAGGGAGCAGTGTGTGAGGGTATAACAGGACAGGCAGCAGTGTGTGAGGGTATAACAGGGCAGGGAGCAGTGTGTGAGGCTATAACAGGACATGAAGCAGTGTGTGAGGGTATAACAGGACAGGGAGCAGTGTGTGAGGATATAACAGGACAGGGAGCAGTTTGTGAGGGTATAACCTGACAGGGAGCAGTGTGTTAGGATATAACAGGACAGGGAGCGGTGTGTGAGGATGTAACAGGACAGGCAGCAGTGTGTGAGGGTATAACAGGACAGGGAGCAGTATGTGAGGGTATAACAGGACAGGGAGCAGTGTGTTAGGATATAACAGGACAGGCAGCAAAGTGTGAGGGTATAACAGGGCAGACAGCAGTGTGTGAGGGTATAACAGGACAGACAGCAGTGTGTGAGGGTATAACAGGGCAGGGAGCAGTGTGTGAGGGTATAACAGGGCAGGGAGCAGTGTGTGAGGGTATAACAGGACAGACAGCAGTGTGTGAGGGTATAACAGGACAGACAGCAGTGTGTGAGGGTATAACAGGACAGGGAGCAGTGTGTGAGGGTATAACAGGACAGGGAGCAGTGTGTGAGGATATAACAGGACAGACAGCAGTGTGTGAGGGTATAACAGGACAGGGAGCAGTGTGTGAGGGTATAACAGGACAGAGAACAGTGTGTGAGGGTATAACAGTACAGGGAGCAGTGCGTGAGGGTATAACAGGACAGGGAGCAGTGTGTGAGGGTATAACAGGGCAGGGAGCAGTGTGTGAGGGTATAACAGGGCAGGGAGCAGTGTGTGAGGGTATAACAGTACCATAGATATAAATATTGGCTATTAAGGATGATTTTAGTTTCTTACCCAGGTTTCAAACATATCTTGAGGACGCAGTTTGCGCAGAGTTGCTCTGTAACAAGAGGAGGTGAGTGGACTATTAGTGTGGGACACAGCAGGAGATTTGGCGCATTGGGTAATGGGCGATTCTTACCTCTTGTGCTTGTTAATAAACTCCACCAGCTCATCCTCACTGTATGGCTTGTCTGGGACGGTGATGGGTTCATCCATAAATGGCTCATAAAAGTCAACTTCATTAAGTTTCAGGGTCAGAGTCTTGGCTACCTGCCAACAAAGTGCCTTATTGCAGCTACTTATAAAAGAATAGCACCCACTTCACCCACTGTCACACCCAGCACTTTACTTCTATACCTTAGTAACTTCACCAACAATCTCATTCCCTGTCCCTTAGTAACATCACCAACACTCTGTCATTCCCTGTCCCTTAGTAACATCACCAACACTCTGTTAGTGATGTTACTAAAAACAGGGAATGACAGAGTGTTGGTGATGTTACTAAGGGACAGGGAATGACAGAGTGTTGGTGATGTTACTAAGGGACAGGGAATGACAGAGTGTAGGTGATGTTACTAAGGGACAGGGAACGACAGAGTGTTTGTGATGTTACTAAGAACAGGGAATGACACTCTCTGTCATTCCCTGTCTCTTAGTAACATCACCCACACAAAGTGCCTTATTGCTGCTACTTATAAAAAAATAGCACCCACTTCACCCCTGTCACACCCAGCACTTTACTTCTACACCTTAGTAACATCACCAACAATCTCATTCCATGTCCCTTAGTAACATCACCAACACTCTGTCATTCCCTGTCCCTTAGTAACATCACAAACACTCTGTCATTCCCTGTCCCTTAGTAACATCACCAACACTCTGTCATTCCCTGTCCCCTAGTAACATCACCAACACTCTGTCATTCCCTGTTCTTAGTAACATCTCCAACACTCTGTCATTCCCTTTGTAACATCAACGACACTCTTTGTCATTCACTGTCTTTTAGTAACATCACCAACACTTTCATTTCCTGTCTCTTAGTAACATCACCAACACTCTGTCATTCCCCGTCTCTTAGTAACATCACCAACACTCTATGTCATTTCCTGTCACTTAGTAACATCACCAACACTCTGTCATTCCCTATCTCTTAGTAACATCACCAACACTCTGCCATCCCCTGTCCCTTAGTAACATCACCAACACTCTGTCATTCCCTGTCTCTTAGTAAAATCACCAACAATCTGTCATTCCCTGTCCCTTAGTAACATCACCAGCACTCTCTCATTCCTTGTCTCTTAGTAACATCACCAACACTCTCCGTCATTCCCTGTTCATTAGTAACATCACCAACACTCAGTAATTCCCTGTCTTTTGGTAACATCACCAACACTCTCTGTCATTCCCTGTTCATTAGTAACATCACCAACACTCTGTAATTCCCTGTCTTTTGGTAACATCACCAACACTCTCTGTCATTCCCTGTTCATTAGTAACATCACCAACAATCTCTGTGATTCCCTGTCCCTTAGTAACATCACCAACACTCTGTAATTCCCTGTCTCTTAGTAACATCACCAACAATGTCATTCCCTGTCTCTTAGTAACATCACCAAAACTAGACATGTGCGATTTAGTTCAGTTAGATTTGGAAATTCGGCAAATTCGGAGATTCGGATCGAACCGAATTTCCGAATTAAAATAGTGCCGAATCTACAGAATAAATCCGAATTACTTCGGATTTATTCGGATTTATTTGGTAGATTCGGATGGCCATGGATTACACTAGTATTGTACAGTATATTAGGTTATATCACTCTCCTATGGGTTACACCTAATATACAGTACATAATACTAGTCTAATCCCACCTAACACATACCAAAATTCCGAACCGAACCGAATCCAGCCGAATTTATTCGAATCCGAATGAATCCGAAACAAATCCGAACCGAATTTATTCGAATCCGAATGAATCCAAAACAAATCCGAACCGAATCGATTCAAATTTTTCCAAATTCGAATCGCTACGAACCAAAATTCGAAAAAATCTGAATCGATCCGAACCAAACCAAATTTTTTCGCCATGCACATGTCTAACCAAAACTCTGTAATTCCCTATCTCTTGGTAACATCACCAACAATCTGTCATTCTTTGTCTCTTAGTAACATCACCAACCCTCTCTGTAATTCCCTGTCCCTGCCTTGCTAACATCACAATCATGTTGTCATTCCCTGTCCCTTAGTAACATCCCCAACACTCTCTGCCATTCCCTGTCTCTGTCTTAGTAACATCACCATCACTTTGTCGTTCCATGTACCTTAGTAACACCCCAACACTCTTTGTCATTCCTTGTCCCTTAGTAACATCACCAACACTCTGTAATTCCCTATCTCTTAGTAACTTCACCAAAAATCTGTTATTCCCTGTCCCTTAGTAACATCACCAACACTTTATCATTCCCTGTCTCTTAGTAACATCACCAAAAATCTAGTATTCCCTGTCCCTTAGTAACATCACCAAAACTCTGTCATTCCCTGTTTCTTAGTAACATCACCAACACTCTGTCATTCCCTGTCCCTTAGTAACATCACCAACACTCTGTCATTCCCTTTGTAACATCACCGACACTCTCTGTCATTCCCTGTCCCTTAGTAGCATCACCAACACTATTATCTAATGGAACACGACAAGGCTGTCCCATGTCTCACACTATTATTTGCACTGGCCATTGAAACACTTGTCATTCCCCGTCTCTTAGCAACATCACCAATACTCTCTGTCATTCCCTATCCCTTAGTAACGTCACAACACTCTGTCATTCCCTGTCCCTTAGCAACATCACCAACACTCTGTTATTCCCTGTCTCTTAGTAATATCACCAACACTCTCTTTCATTCCCTGTGTCTTAGCAACATCACCAACACTCTCTGTCATTCCCTGACCCTTAGTAACATCATAACACTCTGTCATTCCCTATCCCTTAGTAACATCACCAAAACTCTGTCATTCCCTGTCTCTTAGCAACATCACCAACCCTCTCTGTCATTCCCTATCTCTTAGTTACATCACCAATACTCTGTCATTCCCTATCTCTTAGTAACATCACCAACACTCTGTCATTCCCTGTCTCTTAGTAACATCACCAACATTCTCTGTCATTCCCTGTCCCTTAGTAACATCACCATCACTCTGTCATTCCCTGTCTCTTAGTAACTTCACCAAAACTCTGTCATTCCCTGTCTCTTAGTAACATCATCAACACTCACTGTTTTCCCTGTCTCTTAGTAAAATCACCCACAATCTGTCATTCCCTGTCCCTTAGTAACATCACCAGCACTCTGTCATTCCCTGTCTCTTGGTAACATCACCAACACTCTCTGTCATTCCCTGTCCATTAGTATCCTCACCAACATTCTTTCATTCCCTGTCCCTTAGTAACATCACCAACAATCTGTCATTCTCTGTCTCTTAGTAACATCAATAACCCTCTCTGTAATTCCCTGTCCCTGCCTTACTAACATCACCATCACGTTGTCATTCCCTGTCCCTTAGTAACATCCCCAACACTCTTTGTCATTCCCTGTCCCTTAGTAACATCACCAACACTCTGTCATTCCCTGTCTCTTAGTAACTTCACCGAAACTCTCATTCCCTGTCTCTTAGTAACATCACCAACACTCTTTGTCATTCCATGTTTCTTAGAAACATCACCAATACTCTGTCATTCCCTGTCCCTTAGTAACATCACCAACACTCTGCCATTCCCTATCCCTTAATAACATCACCAACACTCTGTCATTTCCTGTATCTTAGCAACATCACCAACACTCTGTCATTCCCTGTCCCTTAGTAACATCACCAACACTTTATCATTCCCTGTCCCTTAGTAACATCACCAACACTTTCTGTCATTCCCTGTCTCTTAGTAACATCACCAACATTCTCTGTCATTCCCTGTCCCTTAGTAACATCATCAACACTCTGTCATTCTATGTCTCTTAGTAACATCACCAACACTCTGTCATTCCCTGTTTCTTAGTAACATCACCAACACTCTGTCATTCCCTGTCCCTTAGTAACATCACCAACACTCTGTCATTCCCTGTCTCTTAGTAACATCTCCAACACTCTGTCATTCTATGTCTCTTAGTAACATCACCAACACTCTGTCATTCCCTGTTTCTTAGTAACATCACCAACACTCTGTCATTCCCTGTCCCTTAGTAACATCACCAACACTCTGTCATTCCCTGTCTCTTAGTAACATCTCCAATACTCTGTCATTCCCTGTCTCTTAGTAACATCACCAACACTCTTATTCCCTGCCCCTTAGTAACATCACCAACACTATGTCATTCCCTGTATCTTAGTAACATCACCAACACTCTGTAATTCCCATTCTCTTAGTAACATCACCAACAATTTGTCACTCCCTGTCTCTTAGTAACATCACCAACACTTGTCATTCCCTATCTCCTAATAACATCACCAACACTTTGTCATTCCCTGTCCCTTAGTAACATCACCAACACTCTCTGTCATTTCCTGCCCCTTAGTAACATCACCAACACTTTGTCATTCCCTGTCCCTTAGTAACATCACCAACACTCTGTCATTCCCTGTCCCTTGGTAACATCACCAACACTCTCTGTCATTTCCTGCCCCTTAGTAACATCACCAACACTTGTCATTGCCTATCTCCTAATAACATCACCAACACTTTGTCATTCCCTGTCCCTTAGTAACATCACCAACACTCTCTGTCATTTTCTGCCCCTTAGTAACATCACCAACACTTTGTCATTCCCTGTCCCTTAGTAACATCACCAAAACTCTGTCATTCCCTATCTCTTAGTAACATCTCCAACACTTTCTGTCATCCCCTATCTCTTAGTAACATCTCCAACACTCTCTGTCATTTCCTATCTCTTAGTAACATCTCCAACACTCTCTGTCATTTCCTATCTCTTAGTAACATCACCAACACTCTGTCATTTCCTGTCTCTTAGTAACATCACCAACACTCTGTCATCCCCTGTCTCTTAGTAACATCACCAACACTCTGTCATCCCCTGTCTCTTAGTAACATCACCAACACTCTGTCATTTCCTGTCTCTTAGTAACATCACCAACACTCTGTCATTCCCTGTCTCTTAGATAATATTTAAAAATTGCTAGAGGCGCCTGCTCTTAGATATATTTAGGCTAATAAGTGATAGTGCAATGTGTGTGGTAATCGCAAACAATCAGCCGGAAAAAAAAAAAATCACCCGAAAAACCTAGCTAATAAATCTATAAAGTACTTCTATAAAATCTATAAAGTAGTGATTGTATATTCGCCATACAACAGTGTTGCTAATAAAGAATAAATATAGCAATATAATCACATCCCATACGAATAATGTGCATGTGAACAATACAAATGCAACAAATAATATTAAACAACGTGCAGTATAAAAATCAGTGTTTAAAATAATGTATCAACAAAACAAAACGAACGTGATCACTAAATGATATTAGTGATATAAACTTGATAAGTGATTCCCAAAGAGTCCCAGAAACTGTTCATTCCAGACTTGGATATTCAAGGTCCCAAAAGTTGGGTGTTGTGAGGCTGCTGTACTCCTTCCAAGGCTTATTGGCACATAAGCAAGGCTCTGTAGTAGTATGGAAAAAATGAAGAAGGCGCCACAATAGTGTGAAATCAATGGTGTTAGATCAAACACGCATACGTACAAGTTGTACTTACTAGATGTGAGGCACTTTAGAAGTGCCACATAAGCGTACTGGACTCTTAATAGCTGCCCAGATAGCTACCCTCTTGCGGTTCAGGTGCGACTCCACTTATCAGGCCGGAACATATAGGCTGAGCTGTAAACTGCACTAAGTAATTCCTCAATTTATTTTAAATAAATTGAAGTTAATTTTAACGACTTTGTCATCACAAGATTTTATTTCATCACCTCACTGTTGGTTCCAATTGCTTGGTGCAGTTTACAGCTCAGCCTATATGTTCCGGCCTGATAAGTGGAGTCGCAAGAGGGTAGCTATCTGGGCAGCTATTAAGGGTAGCTATCTGGGCAGCTATTAAGAGTCCAGTACGCTTATGTGGAGCTTCTCAAGTGCCTTACATCTAGTAAGTACAACTTGTACGTATGCGTGTTTGATCTAACACCATTGATTTTGCACTATTGTGGCGCCTTCTTCATTTTTTCCATTCCCTGCCTCTTAGTCACATCACTAACACTCTCTGTCTTTTAGTAACATCACCAACACTCTCTGTCATTCCCTGTCTCTTAGTCACATCACTAACACTCTCTGTCATACCCTGTCTTTTAGTCACATCACTAACACTCTCTGTCATTCCCTGTCTTTTAGTAACATCACCAACACTCTGTCATTCCCTGTCTCAGTCACATCAATAACACTGTCATTCCCTGTCTTTTAGTAACATCACCAACACTATCTGTCATTCCCTGTCTCTTAGTCACATCACCAAGTTTAGTTCCTCATTTGCCATTTATGTCTCTTAGTTCACTATATGCTGTAATAAGCGGTGTCTTACCAATTTTTCAAAGGTTGCAAAGAATTTAATGTAGGGGTGGAAATGTTCAGCTGCCTCTTCAAACTCTTTATAATCTACACAAAAGAGAGATGCACATTATATTGCAGCACAGAGGAAGGGTATGCACATTATATTACAGCACAGTATGGGGGGTAGGTACACTGTATTACACAGTATGGAGGGTAGGTGTTAGGGGTAATGTGAACCTGACTGCAGCCATCTTGTCCCTCGCAGCCATCTTGTGATGATTAGCATCCATTTTGTAATGATTACACTTTATTATACTGGGTTATTATGTAGTGGGAACTATGTGCTTGTTATGGTACTTTCCTTAGCTCTTCGGCCTTGTAGAAGCTTCCTGGCTGTACGCCCAGAAGAATATAATGTTAATAAGATGGTCCAGCGACCTTGGTGTATCTGCAGATGCATGGTTTATTATGACTGTAGATTATTGTTATGAGCTAGTAACTTTCCAGAATCACACTGTGCTTCACTCTGTATAACTGTGTAAAATGACGCGGTCATAACGTGTCATCCCCTTAACCCTATATGCTGTTACTGAAGTCTATAAGATAGGCTTGCACTGTTCAATAAACATGATTGGCTTTAGATCATATTGCTGCGTGGTTTGAGTCATTCTAAGGGATCCTTATCAGATAATCTACATCTGCTTCAGGTGGTACAGCGGCCCAGAGGCTTCGGCCTGACCTGACACTCCCCCCTTGGGAATAACACCTAACAATTATGGTGTCAGTTATGTGGGATTCGCAGTGAGTAAGTATGAGTGCTTTTACCATGCTTTCCTTCTGTGAATCTGAACCTAAATTTAGTCTGGTAATAGGTGTTGATAATATATGATAAAGGGTTAAGGGGTTCCTGTGGTTGAGACACAGGTTTGCGGAGGTTATAGTCCTGCTGGCAGTTGTGATAACCCCTCCAGACAGGTTAAGAGTCCTGTGCTGGGTTACGACAGGTATTGTGAGTCCTGTCTGTGATAAGCGCGCAAGAAATAAATGAATGCCATTTGACGGAGAGCTTTAAGTTAAGCTCCCCCGGAAAAGTTGGCAGTGAGTGAGTCTCACGTGTGTTAAAGTTTCCCATATTCATTCCCATAATAGAGTTTTGTTACCCACCTGAAACTCATGTTGATATCTGATGCTTGCTTTGGTTATTTGTGTTTTGCTGCTATAAAATTGTGCTGTGCTTAGAAAATATTAAGTGGCTATGCATGTTATTATTGTGGCTATTATTGTGTGGAGGAATGGGATCTGCTTATAGATAATAATGCACACAGAAAATTACATGTATAAGGTCTACAAAAGAGTTAATAGTTTCTGCAAAAGACAGAAACATTTCAAAACACTGTCAGTGAGCACTGCTGTGTGGTAAATAGAGAAATCTCTGTGTTAAAAAAATGTAGCAGGCAAAGAAAGGGTTGTCGCCACTGAGCATGCACACAGATCAGAAGAAAGAAAAAAAAAACTGTTACAGCAGCTCCGTTTGTAAAACTTTTTGTTTGCTTGCAGTAAGGAAAAGGAAATTTTGTATATTGTGATGCATAATGTGTGATGGTCTGTCGGTTCTCACTGTGGTATACGTGTAACAGATTTACTCTAAACCAAAAACAGAATGTATTATTTGAAAATGATTGTCCCAATCCATGCGGAAAATGGCCATTCTGCGGGGATTCGGAATGAAATACATTTTGAACTTGGTGAAAAGTTAATCTTGTAGTATTTTTATATGTCTTTGGTACGCTATGAAATAGATGTTTTTCTAAGAAAGGAAAAAAGGGAGTGAATCTCTGGTATGCGAGATGGAATGAGCTTGTGTGTCTGTATCGCTGTAAAAATGTTTCTTTCTGTTTCTCTGCTGGGAAATCATGTTTTAAGTATGTGGTTTTAAGTATGTGGTATTAATAAGCAGTTTTAGTTTTAAGTGATAATTGTTTTTCGGCATGTAAATATATGATATTGTTTTTGCAAGTGAAGTAACGGCTTTGAAAGTGGCTTTGAAAGTGCGATGGTGTGTGTGATTTTTTGTCACGCTCTGGTAAATATGAAACTGTTTCTCGTATGATTAATGGGTTACCGTATGTTGTATTCCTAAGGTCTGTGCACGAAGTTAGTGCACACGATGAAATATAGTTATAGGCTGTAATTTTATTTAAAAGTTCGTCCGTTTTTGTTGCAAGTAAATTAATCTGCAGGTCATGCTACAGTACAGAGTTGGAATTTGTGTGGTAAATCATACAAGCAGCCTAAATTATGGTTAGGGTATATATATGAGATTTATGTGATGAATGGTTAGTTCTTAAAGGGACAGTCCACTGTAACATAGTGTTGATATTAATGTATTGTCCATGACTTGTTATACAAACTGAAGTGATAAAATGTAGGAGAAGTTGCATTTGTAAGTTTGTGTATAGCTGATGTTAATTGTAATGGGTTGAATTTTGGATAATCCTTATCTTATATTTGTCTGTAAAATCAGAGCTCAGTGCGTAGACGGAGCAATAGAAAATTGTCATTTTATTATTTAAAGGACCAGTTCACTAATGTGAAAGGAGTTCAGGAGCAGCAATAACACTGTATTAGTAGTTTGCAAAATATATTTTAAGAGACCTTTCTTTGTATTATTCTTTGTAAATCTGCCGTTTAGATAGCAGATGTTTCTTTTGCAGTGTAACTTAATTCTCTCTGTAATGCAAACTGAAGTGATAAGTTGCCTACAATTTTAGTGTAGCGATCTGTGAGACTAGCGAAAAAAAAACAAAAAAACACAAGAAAAAACAGAGGAGTGAAAATATTTAAAGGGATACACGCAAACTGATATAACATCTGAGAATTTAAGGGAATATTTACAGAAAAGACAATGAGGTTTACTGTAAGCCTAACACTAGTATATTTAACTGTGTTAGCAGCTTCAATTAAAGATTATTTTTTAGTTTGGGTAAAATGTCCCTTTAACTAGCCTGCATCCCACTGTGAGTGCGTTTTAATGCTGCTTATGCTTGCTTAGGCTATTTAATGAACGTTAGTATACATTTTTCTCATAAGTAAGGCCAATGGATCATTGGGAATAATTTAAAGGGGAAATTGTATTGTTATTCTTGAGTAGAAAGCTTATTTTTGTGTTATATGCGGTTGTTATATTTGGCTGGAGAGCTGCAGAATGGTGAATATCAAATTATACACAACCTTAAATCCAATAATTTTGTTGTGGTTAAACTAATTAGCATTTATCAAGTTTTAGTGTGAATTTTATATTTTTATGCAGTAAACGGTGTTTTTCCTTTAAGTAAAAATGAAACTTTGAGCTTGCCTCACTATCCTTGAGAAGAATGATAACACTGTGCATGTTTTGGTTTTCTTTAAAAAAAAAAAAAAAAAGATTTGTACTTTACATTTAAAGCGGCAGTACTGGTGTTCTATGTTATAAAGAATGATAACTATAAATTGCTAACTGCAAGAAACAAGTATTTATATTATATTCTGTCACAGAATCTAACTTAAAACTGATAATTGTATTTCTGTGGCTATCTGCTCTCAAACTGTATCTCACAGATATTACAGAACTCTTTGTTATTAAAATAACCCCCACTGCGTTCAATAAATAAATTAGATATTATTTAATGAAGTGATTTAAGTGACACTTTAACAAATATATAGTTATTTGGTTACTAACCAATCTACAGCTATAACTGCAATGAGTTTGATTGCTGCTTAACAGCTAAGCCGTGGTCTATAATGTGTCTACTAAAAACACCCCTATAGGGACGGCAAACAAATGATGCACAATTTATCTGATTCTACTGCATTTACATAACTTGCTAATTTATCTGATTATAGTTTTGACATGCCTTGTGTCTAGGGGTCTTCTTCCAGCACACAGTTTTATTTATATGGCTTACGTGTATTTTGTCTCTTGGTGTTGCAAAGAGATTTAAACAGCCTGTGATAAGAGGCAGCCCTCAATGTCTTAGAAATTAGCATATGAACCTACCTATGTTTACTTTAATCTAATAATACCAAGAGGAAAAAAGCGATTTTGATGATCAAAGTACATTGGAAAGTTGGTTAAAATTAAAAGTCCTATCTGAATAATGAAAGTTTCATTTCTACTAGAATGTCCCTTTAACAGTGGATTTGCATGGTTCATGCGGCAGGAGAACTGTGGCTGTACCATGGCTATCTGATCGTTCCCAAGTAAGCGAAATTTTATTTGTACAATATGCAACTGAAGTTTCTTGAGCATCTGCAGTGATTGCTTTATTTGTGTGATATCAAAGTTTTGTACATAGTATACGTTGCAGAGCCTGTGTATAGATGGTTCTTAGGGGGATGTTTTTAATTGTTTGTGGCGTTTTGCAAGTGTTACATTTCAGCGAATGTCAGAATATGTGTTGAATTTCAGGTTAATTGTGTTTGTTTGAAGTTTGTGTCGACAGCTAATGTTTTGTTTTGTGAAAGACAAGAACAATTGGTTTTCAATGTTTGTTTGTTATGTTTTTCTCTTTTGTGACTGCGTGTGGAAACGTGCTGTATGGACAGCATATTGAATAGTGAAGTGTATTTGATTTTGCTTGCTATTGAGAATTGTCTCTGCATGAGTGGAGTGCATGATTTGTCGTTTAGTTTCTTGTTATGTTGTGTTTGCGTGTCACATGAGATGTTTCACGCAAACAAGGGGGAAGTATTGATGAGCATTGATGAGTATCTTTATGTAATGGGGGTGATTGTTTTTAGGAGGTGAACCTAAAATGTTTTGAATCTCCTCTTACAATGTTATTGCCTAACCACCAGCTGTGCCCTAAATTTCCATGTCCTATCCCTATGCAGGATGCACTACGTCCCTAGGATTGTCTAGAACTTTCCTTCATTGGGAATCTGGCCACGGACATCATCTACCTTGATGGCCAACCTGGTCATAGCCTGTATATCCAGACCCCACTCCTTTTTCCCTCCCTGGTGGATTATCTCTTCATTGTTTTTCTGTGTTGTATTTTGCTCTCATATTTCAGATGCCTAAAATGTTTTATTTTTCTATTTGGTTCTTAACACTATATTTGTATTTGCAGGATGAGAGTATGCAGCTGTATCCAGAGATTAAAAGACACTAACTGAATTATTTTTGAGTTTCCATATTTAGGTAAAATCTGTACAGACAAAATTCCATAACTGCACTCTTCAAAAGATTAAAGATTGAAAGCAAGTAAACCGTTAAAGAAAGAAAAGATGAAGATGAAAGACCTTTTGTCAAGCTTGTTTTAACCACCATACTGCAGTAAAAGTTGCTGAACTATCTTTGGATCCATTCTTTGCTTTGCATGCTGGTACCAGCCCCAGAACTGGACTCTGGGTAATCCATGACTGTTTCCTCTGATGTGTGTCTTCAGGACATAAAGACTATCTTTCTCTGGACTGTGCCTTGCCGCTCGATATGGAGGACCTGTTATGCTGTTACAGGGTCAACCAATTAAATTAGGGGAGTATTGTTAACTCGATTCCTTATATTGCTTGTTTTGTATTCTCTTGTATTTGTTTTATTTTTGTTGATCATATTAGGTATGAGATCATATAGTTTTGTCTGCAGAAAAGTAGCTTTATTGGTATTAGTGCACATTGTAGTTTATGTGCTTAACAAAGTAAGATAAATGTAACTGTGAACTTCGCAGTATTGTACCCTATTGAATGACCCACTGAGTATAAAAATATGTTTAAGGAAAATGCTGCAATATATCATAATATTTTAGACCCTTCACCCTCTAGAACATAAGGAGGACACGTCTCAGCTAGAAGTTTATATTAAATATACAGAGAAATATTTGTTTAGGGAATAGCATAATTATAGTTTATGAAAGCAAATGTATTTTTCCCTTTTATTAATTGGTATGGTATCTGCAAAGTGAGTTTGGTCATTCCTGATGTTTGTCAAAGAGAGGAATTATCTTACCATAAAGATGTGTTTACCTTTAAAAGAGTTTGTAGTTTTAAATGATGTTCTGTTTGTATGCGTTCCTCATACAGGAGTGTGAGAGAATTTAGGTTGCATAAAATAATTAGGAAACTAGTAGTGTTTATATCAGATGAGATTGTTGAATATTAGGATCATGGCTGGAGAATTATAAACATTATAGATAGCAGCCATGCAGAATAAAGCAACACGAGGTTCTTTTGTTTTTGGAGGTTCGAGGTGACAGTGTGGAGAAATTCATTTATTTTTATTGACTGTTTTCCTTTTTTTCATTTTTGCTACAGGGCAGGCCTTAGCATAAGTTTTAGCATAACCATTCAGGCCCTTGATGAAGTCTGGCAGGTTTTCACTTGCTTAGTATTCATGAAGTATCATTTAAAAGTGTATAGAGAAGTTGTAAATTATTCTCTGAGAAATATCAATGTATTTAGTTTGTATTATATATCAACAATGTTTTGTTTGATTTTAAATGACATAGGATAAAAGTGATGTTTTATTTGGACATAATTGTGATTGTATTGCGGTGTGTACTCATCTTGTACTGTTTCTGTTTGCTTCCTAGACTCCCTGTGACTCGAGTGTTGGCTTGCCATGGGTATCCACTGGTTGCCTTGTCTACCCCATGAACAAACCATCAGATTTCCAGTATCTCCCTGTGGAAGAACCGTGGATAAGCACCCCTACTGCAAATGAACTGTTGGAGAACTGTATTATAGCAAAGTGTCAAGGTGCAGCGCTCTCAAATGGACAAAGACTGTTCTTAAAGTGATCAGAGGCCACCTAGAGACAGTTGTGCTGTTGCTATGTCATGCTTTACTGTGGAGAAGGAACTGTTGGACATATTGGGGGGTGCTAGCAATGCAGGTGGAGAAATAAAACATGCAGCGTTGTTTGGGAGTAGATGGGAGGCTGGTTGGGTCTTTGTGCAGGTAGACCGGTAGTTTTGGGAAGGCTGGAAGATAGATGGAAGGTATTGGAGAGGCTGCACCTATATGCAGTGACAATTAGCCTATAAAAGTACATCGCGACATGGGAATATTTTTCTCTTTAGTATTCTCACATAGAGTTCTGTTACCATAATATAAGGCTGTACTAATTTTCTATGCCTGTCTATTTTTATGTTATTCTGTTAGAATAAAAGGATGGTATGTTAGGGGTAATGTGAACCTGACTGCAGCCATCTTGTTCCTCGCAGCCATCTTGTGATGATTAGCATCCATTTTGTAATGATTACACTTTATTATACTGGGTTATTATGTAGTGGGAACTATGTGCTTGTTATGGTACTTTCCTTAGCTCTTCGGCCTTGTAGAAGCTTCCTGGCTGTACGCCCAGAAGAATATAATGTCAATAAGATGGTCCAGCGACCTTGGTGTATCTGCAGATGCATGGTTTATTATGACTGTAGATTATTGTTATGAGCTAGTAACTTTCCAGAATCACACTGTGCTTCACTCTGTATAACTGTGTAAAATGACGCGGTCATAACGTGTCATCCCCTTAACCCTATATGCTGTTACTGAAGTCTATAAGATAGGCTTGCACTGTTCAATAAACATGATTGGCTTTAGATCATATTGCTGCGTGGTTTGAGTCATTCTAAGGGATCCTTATCAGATAATCTACATCTGCTTCAGGTGGTACAGTGGCCCAGAGGCTTCGGCCTGACCTGACACTCCCCCCTTGGGAATAACACCTGACAGTAGGTACACTGTATTACAGCACAGTGTTGCAGGGAAGGCACATTATATTACAGCACAGTATGTGAGGTAGGCACATTATATTACAGCACAGTATGGGGGGTAGGCACATTATATTACAGCACAGTGTGTGGGGTAGGCACATTATATTACAGCACAGTGTGGGGGGTAGGCACATTATATTATAGCACAGTGTGAGGGGTAGGCACATTATATTACTGCACAGTGTGTGGGGGGGTAGGCACATTATATTACAGCACAGTGTGAGGGGGTAGGCACATTATATTACAGCACAGTGTGGGGGGTAGGCACATTAAATTACAGCACAGTGTGGGGGGTAGGCACATTATATTACAGCACAGTGTGTGGGGGGGTAGGCACATTATATCACAGCACAGTGTGGGGGGGTAGGCACATTATATTACAGCAGAGTGTGTGGGGGGGTAGGCACATTATATTACAGCACAGTGTGTGGGGGGTAGGCACATTATATTACAGCACAGTGTGTGGGGGGGTAGGCACATTATATTACAGCACAGTATGTGAGGTAGGCACATTATATTACAGCACAGTGTGGGGGGTAGGCACATTATATTACAGCACAGTGTGAGGGGTAGGCACATTATATTACAGCACAGTGTGAGGGGGGTAGACACATTATATTACAGCACAGTGTGTGTGTGGGTGGGTAGGCACATTATATTACAGCACAGTGTGTGGGGGGGTAGGCACATTATATTACAGAACAGTGTGGGGGGTAGGCACATTATATTATAGCACAGTATGGGGGGTGGGCACATTATATTATAGCACAGTGTGAGGGGTAGGCACATTATTTTACAGCACAGTGTGTGAGGGGTAGGCACATTATATTACAGCACAGTGTGAGGGGTAGGCACATTATATTACAGCACAGTGTGAGGGGTAGGCAGCACATTATATTACAGCACAGTGTGGGGGGGTAGGCACATTATATTACAGCACAGTGTTGCAGGGAAGGCACATTATATTACAGCACAGTATGTGAGGTAGGCACATTATATTACAGCACAGTATGGGGGGTAGGCACATTATATTACAGCACAGTGTGTGGGGTAGGCACATTATATTACAGCACAGTGTGGGGGGTAGGCACATTATATTATAGCACAGTGTGAGGGGTAGGCACATTATATTACTGCACAGTGTGTGGGGGGGTAGGCACATTATATTACAGCACAGTGTGTGGGGGGTAGGCACATTATATTACAGCACAGTGTGTGGGGGGGTAGGCACATTATATTACAGCACAGTATGTGAGGTAGGCACATTATATTACAGCACAGTGTGGGGGGTAGGCACATTATATTACAGCACAGTGTGAGGGGTAGGCACATTATATTACAGCACAGTGTGAGGGGGGTAGACACATTATATTACAGCACAGTGTGTGTGTGGGTGGGTAGGCACATTATATTACAGCACAGTGTGTGGGGGGGTAGGCACATTATATTACAGAACAGTGTGGGGGGTAGGCACATTATATTATAGCACAGTATGGGGGGTGGGCACATTATATTATAGCACAGTGTGAGGGGTAGGCACATTATATTACAGCACAGTGTGTGAGGGGTAGGCACATTATATTACAGCACAGTGTGTGTGTGGGTGGGTAGGCACATTATATTACAGCACAGTGTGTGGGGGGGTAGGCACATTATATTACAGAACAGTGTGGGGGGTAGGCACATTATATTATAGCACAGTATGGGGGGTGGGCACATTATATTATAGCACAGTGTGAGGGGTAGGCACATTATATTACAGCACAGTGTGTGAGGGGTAGGCACATTATATTACAGCACAGTGTGAGGGGTAGGCAGCACATTATATTACAGCACAGTGTGGGGGGGTAGGCACATTATATTACAGCACAGTGTTGCAGGGAAGGCACATTATATTACAGCACAGTATGTGAGGTAGGCACATTATATTACAGCACAGTATGGGGGGTAGGCACATTATATTACAGCACAGTGTGTGGGGTAGGCACATTATATTACAGCACAGTGTGGGGGGTAGGCACATTATATTATAGCACAGTGTGAGGGGTAGGCACATTATATTACTGCACAGTGTGTGGGGGGGTAGGCACATTATATTACAGCACAGTGTGTGGGGGGTAGGCACATTATATTACAGCACAGTGTGTGGGGGGGTAGGCACATTATATTACAGCACAGTATGTGAGGTAGGCACATTATATTACAGCACAGTGTGGGGGGTAGGCACATTATATTACAGCACAGTGTGAGGGGTAGGCACATTATATTACAGCACAGTGTGAGGGGGGTAGACACATTATATTACAGCACAGTGTGTGTGTGGGTGGGTAGGCACATTATATTACAGCACAGTGTGTGGGGGGGTAGGCACATTATATTACAGAACAGTGTGGGGGGTAGGCACATTATATTATAGCACAGTATGGGGGGTGGGCACATGATATTATAGCACAGTGTGAGGGGTAGGCACATTATATTACAGCACAGTGTGTGAGGGGTAGGCACAATATATTACAGCACAGTGTGAGGGGTAGGCACATTATATTACAGCACAGTGTGAGGGGTAGGCCCATTATATTACAGCACAGTGTGTGGGAGGTTAGGCACATTATATTACAGCACAGTGTGGGGGGTAGGCACATTATATTACAGCACAGTGTGGGGGGTAGGCACATTATATTACAGCACAGTGTGGGGGGGTAGGCACATTATATTACAGCACAGTATGGGGGGTAGGCACATTATATTACAGCACAGTGTGTGGGAGGGTAGGCACATTATATTACAGCACAGTGTGTGGGAGGGTAGGCACATTATATTACAGCACAGTGTGAGGGGTAGGCCCATTATATTACAGCACAGTGTGTGGGAGGTTAGGCACATTATATTACAGCACAGTGTGGGGGGTAGGCACATTATATTACATCACAGTGGGGGGGGTAGGCACATTATATTACAGCACAGTGTGGGGGGTAGTCACATTATATTACATCACAGTGTGGGGGGTAGGCACATTATATTACATCATAGTGTGGGGGGTATGCACATTATATTACAGCACAGTGTGTGGGAGGGTAGGCACATTATATTACAGCACAGTGTGTGGGAGGGTAGGCACATTATATTACAGCACAGTGTGGGGGGTAGGCACATTATATTACATCACAGTGTGGGGGGTAGGCACATTATATTACAGCACAGTGTGGGGGTAGGCACATTATATTACATCACAGTGTGGGGGGTAGGCACATTATATTACAGCACAGTGTGGGGGGTAGGCACATTATATTACAGCACAGTGTGGGAGGGTAGGCACATTATATTACAGCACAGTGTGGGGGGTAGGCACATTATATTACATCACAGTGTGGGGGGTAGGCACATTATATTACAGCACAGTGTGGGGGGTAGGCACATTATATTACATCACAGTGTGGGGGGTGGGCACATTATATTACATCACAGTGTGGGGGGTAGGCACATTATATTACATCACAGTGTAAGGGGTAGGCACATTATATTACATCACAGTGTGGAGGGTAGGCACATTATATTACATCACAGTGTGGAGGGTAGGCACATTATATTACAGAACAGTGTGGGGGGTAGGCACATTATATTACAGCACAGTGTGAGGGGTAGGCACATTATATTACAGCACAGTGTGTGGGAGGTTAGGCACATTATATTACAGAACAGTGTGTGGGAGGTTAGGCACATTATATTACAGCACAGTGTGTGGGAGGGTAGGCACATTATATTACAGAACAGTGTGGGGGGGGTAGGCACATTATATTACAGCACAGTGTGGGGGGTAGGCACATTATATTACATCACAGTGTGGGGGGTAGGCACATTATATTACAGCACAGTGTGGGGGGTAGGCACATTATATTACAGCACAGTGTGGGGGGTAGGCACATTATATTACATCACAGTGTGGGGGGTAGGCACATTATATTACATCATAGTGTGGGGGGTAGGCACATTATATTACATCACAGTGTGAGGGGTAGGCACATTATATTACATCACAGTGTGAGGGGTAGGCACATTATATTACAGCACGGTGTGAGGGGTAGGCACATTATATTACATCACAGTGTGGGGGGTAGGCACATTATATTACATCACAGTGTGGGGGGTAGGCACATTATATTACATCACAGTGTGGGGGGTAGGCACATTATATTACATCACAGTGTGGAGGGTAGGCACATTATATTACAGAACAGTGTGGGGGGTAGGCACATTATATTACAGCACAGTGTGAGGGGTAGGCACATTATATTACAGCACAGTGTGTGGGAGGTTAGGCACATTATATTACAGCACAGTGTGGGGGGTAGGCACATTATATTACATCACAGTGTGGGGGGTAGGCACATTATATTACAGCACAGTGTGGGGGGGTAGGCACATTATATTACAGCACAGTGTGGGGGGGTAGGCACATTATATTACAGCACAGTATGGGGGGTAGGCACATTATATTACAGCACAGTGTGTGGGAGGGTAGGCACATTATATTACAGCACAGTGTGTGGGAGGGTAGGCACATTATATTACAGCACAGTGTGGGGGGTAGGCACATTATATTACATCACAGTGTGGGGGGTAGGTACATTATATTACAGCACAGTGTGGGGGGTAGGCACATTATATTACATCACAGTGTGGGGGGTAGGCACATTATATTACAGCACAGTGTGGGGGGTAGGCACATTATATTACAGCACAGTGTGGGAGGGTAGGCACATTATATTACAGCACAGTGTGGGGGGTAGGCACATTATATTACATCACAGTGTGGGGGGTAGGCACATTATATTACAGCACAGTGTGGGGGGTAGGCACATTATATTTCATCACAGTGTGGGGGGTAGGCACATTATATTACATCACAGTGTGGGGGGTAGGCACATTATATTACATCACAGTGTGGAGGGTAGGCACATTATATTACATCACAGTGTGGAGGGTAGGCACATTATATTACAGAACAGTGTGGGGGGTAGGCACATTATATTACAGCACAGTGTGAGGGGTAGGCACATTATATTACAGCACAGTGTGTGGGAGGTTAGGCACATTATATTACAGCACAGTGTGGGGGGTAGGCACATTATATTACATCACAGTGTGGGGGGTAGGCACATTATATTACAGCACAGTGTGGGGGGTAGGCACATTATATTACAGCACAGTGTGGGGGGTAGGCACATTATATTACATCACAGTGTGGGGGGTAGGCACATTATATTACATCATAGTGTGGGGGGTAGGCACATTATATTACATCACAGTGTGAGGGGTAGGCACATTATATTACATCACAGTGTGAGGGGTAGGCACATTATATTACAGCACGGTGTGAGGGCTAGGCACATTATATTACAGCACAGTGTGAGGGGTAGGCACATTATATTACAGCACAGTGTGGGGGTAGGCACATTATATTACAGCACAGTGTGTGGGAGGTAGGCACATTATATTACAGCACGGTGTGGGGGGTAGGCAAATTATATTACATCACAGTGTGGGGGGTAGGCACATTATATTACAGCACAGTGTGGGGGGTAGTTAAATTATATTACATCACAGTGTGGGGGGTAGGCACATTATATTACAGCACAGTGTGGGGGGTAGGCACATTATATTACAGCACAGTGTGGGGGGTAGGCACATTATATTACATCACAGTGTGGGGGGTAGGCACATTATATTACATCACAGTGTGGGGGGTAGGCACATTATATTACATCATAGTGTGAGGGGTAGGCACATTATATTACATCACAGTGTGAGGGGTAGGCACAGTATATTACATCACAGTGTGAGGGGTAGGCACATTATATTACAGCACGGTGTGAGGGGTAGGCACATTATATTACAGCACGGTGTGAGGGGTAGGCACATTATATTACAGCACAGTGTGAGGGGTAGGCACATTATATTACAGCACAGTGTGAGGGGTAGGCACATTATATTACAGCACAGTGTGGGGGTAGGCACATTATATTACAGCACAGTGTGTGGGGGGTAGGCACTGTGACAGACCCCTCTGTCAACCTCCCTACAGATTATGGATTTGGCCATTATGTTAAGTCACCCTGTGCCCATTATAGGTACAGGGTGCAAATCCAACAGTACTGGAGGGGTTAACTTCAGTTTTGAGTAACTGTTGTTGGAGGGGTTAACTTCAGTTTTGAGTAACTGTTTTGTCTAAGACAGTTGGAGTTGTTTTTGAACCAGAAGTAAACAGGAGAAGGACTATTAACAAGTATCTGAGCAAAAGGACCTGATTTTAAAGAAAACATAGAGTTCTGAGAGTTGAAGGAGAGTGTCAACCAAGTGGGAGACCTGCATAACTACCGGGCATATAGCCCTCAATAAAGTAGATTCTGTTTTACCCTCAAGACGGAGCTTGGTCTCGTGTTTGTGGGGAAATTAACTGGATTTGTGTGTTGCTGATCCCGTATTCAGGGCATCTTTCATCTGGTATTAACCCTCGATAACAGGGTTATACCATAACAATTGGTGGCAAGCAACGGGTTGGTCCTCATCACCCAGAAGAGCAACTACACATCCGGACCTAATAGGAATACCGTATGAAAGGCTGAAAAGAGCCACCCTTAAAGACCTGCTAGAACAACGGGGCTGACAGTCCAGTAACCTCAGGAAGAGGGAGATTATTACAATACTGACCGAGATGGACGGAGTACCAGGGCCCGAAGGAACCAATGAGCCCAGCATATCAGACAGAACTCCCGAAGAAGCAAGCTTTGACCGGGCAGTTAAAATAAGACTGGCACATTATGGCCCCAACCCGACTGCCGAAATTATCGACCGGGTCATAGCAGCCGTGGAGGCCAACCTACTTCGCCAAAGCGGCGCTGCAGCAGCCCAAGTCACAGCAACCTCAGTGGAAAAGAGAAAAGTACATTTTGCAGCTTTTAAAACTTCATTGAAACAGAAGGAGAGATTGATGGGTACCTTTCGGATTTTGAGAGGCAATGTGCACTACACAAGGTACCCGCAGAAGACTGGGTCACGATATTATCCGGAAAATTATCCGGCCGGGCCAGCGAGGCTTTTCGGGCCATTCCAGATGAGGAAGTCGGGGATTATAATGCTGTAAAAGAGGCTCTGCTCTCCAGGTATGCGATTACACTGGAAGCATACAGGAGACGGTTCAGAGACACTGTTAAACTAGCTGGAGATTCCTACGTCGAGTGGGCATGTAAGGTGCACCACACAGCAGCTCACTGGATGGAGGGGTGCCAAGCCGTATCTGGGGAAGAGGTGCTGCAGCTATTTCTGTTGGAACATTGCTTCGACAAGTTATCCGCAGGAGTTAGAGAGTGGGTTCAGGACCATAAACCCTCCACCATGTATGAAGCTGTTCGCCTGGCAGATGAGTATATCGATGCCCGCAAACTGGACACAGCTACCAGTTACCAACCCCCGGCGCACCGCTCTACCATATGAAGGGTTTACCAGCTGATGTTCTCCTTGAAAATGACTTGGCCCCCCTTGTTTCTGCCTATGCTCCGATGGGTCCCGCTGATGTTAACCCTGTGACTACCCGTGCCCAGACCCATGCCGCCGAGACCGACCCACCTGCTTCTGAGACCCAGGTAAGACTCTCTTCCCTGACTTGTACCCTAGATCAGGCCCCCTTAGGCTGGGATACCCCAGAGACATACGGGAGGGAAACCCGGGAGGATCCGACCCTTCAGAAGTATAGGGCTAGGGCAGATGCTGGAGATGAGGGGGTAGATGGGGAACGTTATGAGTGGGTGGGGGATAGGCTATATAGAATCGCTAAACCTTCCCAGAAAAGTACTGCCCCTCCGCAGAATCAGCAGCTGGTGGTGCCTGCCAAATACCGGCAAGAGATTCTGCGAATTGGGCATGATGTACCATTAGCTGGACATCTAGGGTCCCGCCGCACAGCTCATAGGATCACCCAAAATTTCTTCTGGCCCAATTTTAACAGAGATGTGCGGGTATATTGTAGTACTTGTGACACCTGTCAACGGGTGGGTAAGCGGGGGGATCACCCAAAAGCTAGGCTTATGTCTATGCCTATCATTGGGGAACCCTTTTCCCGCATAGCCGTTGACATTGTGGGTCCACTGGCCAGAGCTAGTCCATCAGGTAAGAAGTATATTCTCACCGTGGTGGACTATGCCACTCATTACCCAGAGGCAGTAGCACTGTCTAATATAGAGGCAGAGACAGTAGCTGATGCCCTGGTTAAGGTTTTTACTAGCGTCGGGTTCCCTAAGGAGATTCTCTCCGATCAGGGGACCCAGTTTACCGCTGTGCTCACCCAGCAGCTGTGGAAGGTGTGTGGCATTAAACCGCTGCTCAGTTCGCCTTATCACCCACACACTAACGGTCTCTGCGAGCGCTTTAATGGCACCCTCAAGCAGATGCTGAGGACCTTTACTGACGCTTGCAGAGACTGGGAGCGATTCCTGCCTCATCTGTTATTTGCGTACAGAGAGGTGCCCCAGGAATCTACTGGGTTCTCTCCCTTTGAGTTACTCTATGGGAGAAGGGTCCGCGGACCCCTGGATCTCATTAGAGGACACTGGGAGGGAGAGACAGAGCAGGAGGGGATCCCCATAGTGCCATATGTCCTGGAACTCCGGGACCGCATGGAGAAACTGTTCCTGATGATAAGGGAGAATCTCCAGGTGGCCCAGGGGAGACAGAAGGGGTGGTACGATCGGGGTGCCCGGCAGTGGGTCTTCCAGGTTGGACAGAAAGTTTTGGTGCTCAAGCCTGTGACGACCAACAAGATGCAAGCATCTTGGCAGGGCCCGTATAAGGTGTTGGCTCAGGTGTGTGATACTACCTATATTATAGCCAGCTGTGCAGATGAAAGGATCCAGCGATCCTTTCATGTGAACATCCTGAAGGAGTATCAGGAGAGGCCAGAGGATGTCGTTGCAGTGTGTGTGACGACCCAGAGAATTTACCCCTGCCCGACTTACTAGAGAAGGACCCCCAGACTGACCTTACTAGTCTTGTGCAGTTAGGGGACCGGTTAAGCCCTACAGAGAAGGTACAGGCAAGATAGCTTCTGTGGGAGAAGCAGGCGACGTTCTCCCAAGAGCCCGGCTACACTACCCTAGCTGTACATAAGGTAGAGACCCCTGGACAGAATCCCCTGCGACAGCCCCCCTACCGTATCCCCGAAGCAGTCTGAGAAGAAATGCGGAAGGAGATACAGGAGATGGCTCGGCTGGGAGTCATCGAGCACTCCGATAGCCTTTGGGCTTCACCTGTAGTCCTGGTACCTAAGAAAGATGGGACCACCCGGTTCTGTGTGGACTACAGGCGGCTCAACGAAAGGACCACCACTGATGCCTACCCGATGCCCCAGGTAGACGAATTACTAGACCGTATTGCTAGGGGACGCTATCTGACCACCATAGACCTGTGTAAGGGCTATTGGCAGATTCCCCTGGCCGAGGATGCTATCCCCAAGTCGGCATTCGTCACCCCATTTGGCCTGTACCAGTTTAAGGTCATGCCCTTTGGGATGAAGAATGCTCTGGCTACCTTCCAGCGTATGGTGGATAGACTCCTTGATGGCTTCCAGGATTTTGCTTGTGCATACCTGGACGACATTGCGGTCTACAGTGAGTCCAGGGAGGAACACCTAATCCATGTAGGGGTGGTTCTGGACAAGATTTGGGCCGCTAGCTTGACCTTGAAACCAGACAAGTGCCATCTAGGTATGGCTGAAGTACAGTACTTGGGTCACCGAGTGGGGTGTGGGAGCCAGAGACCGGAGCCAGTGAAAGTAGAGGCTGTGGCTAACTGGCCCACACCTATTACTAAGACCCAAGTGCTAGCCTTCCTGGGGACGGCCGGTTATTACCGATGTTTTGTCCCAGACTACAGTACTATCGCCAAGCCCCTGACTGACCTGACTAAAAAGAATCTTCCTAAACAGGTCCTGTGGTCTCCAGCTTGTGAAGCCGCGTTTCAGGCACTGAAGCAGGCTCTTGTGAATGCCCCTGTCTTGGCTGCCCCAGTCCCTAACAAATGTTTTCTTATTAACACAGATGCTTCCATGTATGGACTGGGGGCTTTGCTGAGCCAAGTTGGGGGGGATGGAGGAGAGCACCCTGTCGCATACCTGAGCAGAAAGTTGTTACCTCGAGAAGTAAGTTATGCGGCAGTAGAGAAGGAATGTTTAGCTCTGGTCTGGGCACTGAAGAAGTTGAACCCTTATTTATACGGACAGGAATTCTCTCTCATAACGGACCACAATCCCTTAGTCTGGCTTAACCGGATCTCAGGAGACAATGGTAGATTGCTGCGATGGAGTTTAGCCCTCCAACCCTATAACTTCACCATCAGCTACCGGCCTGCTAAGCAAAATGGGAATGCAGATGGATTGTCCCGGCAAACTGACATTCCTACCACCTCCTAGTCCTGTCATCCCCAAGTTGACCCGCCAAAGGGTCAAGCTGGGTCTGCCGGAGTGTCCCACCAGGAGGGGGCCATGTGACAGACCCCTCTGTCAACCTCCCTACGGATTATGGATTCAGGCATTATGTTAAGTCACCCTGTGCCCATTATAGGTACAGGGTGCAAATCCAACAGTACTGGAGGGGTTAACTTCAGTTTTGAGTAACTGTTGTTGGAGGGGTTAACTTCAGTTTTGAGTATCTGTTTTGTCTAAAACAGTTGGAGTTGTTTTTGAACCAGAAGTAAGCAGGATAAGGACTATAAACAAGTATCTGAGCAAAAGGACCTGATTTTAAAGAAAACACAGAGTTCTGAGAGTTGAAGGAGAGTGTCAACCAAGTGGGAGACCTGCATAACTACCGGGCATATAGCCCTCAATAAAGTAGATTCTGTTTTACCCTCAAGACGGAGCTTGGTCTCGTGTTTGTGGGGAAATTAACTGGATTCCTGTGTTGCTGATCCCGTATTCAGGGCATCTTTCATCTGGTATTAACCCTCGATAACAGGGTTATACCATAACAGGCACATTATAGTACAGCACAGTGTGAGGGGTAGGCACATTATAGTACAGCACAGTGTGGGGGGTAGGCACATTATAGTACAGCACAGTGTGGGGGGTAGGCACATTATATTACAGCACAGTATGGGGGGTAGGCACATTATATTACAGCACAGTGTGGGGGGTAGGCACATTATATTACAGTGTATATATAGCCTTACAGCAAAGTAAGGGGGCGCTAGTGATAATATAGATAGTGATATTAATCTATATACTCTTTAAAAAATGCAAATTGGTAATTGTGTATACAATACAAATAAAAAAATAAAATAAAACAAAATAAAAGAAAAAATAAATAAAATCCTCTCAAATGAGGGAAGTCCAAATATAAATACAAAATCAAGGCAAAAATGAGTCCTTTTCAAAACCAAGTGGAAAAGCCCTGTGGTGGCTGCCTCCTCCTCGCCGACTGGTCCGGGTATAACTATGAGGAATAGAAGAAAATAGAGGGGCGCCTCATGTGTAGGATCAACAGATATAAAAATCAGTAATAACAGTAGTAGAGCCAAATGGGTACTCACACACTTCACAAGCACACCAATGTGCTGGTAGTAGCAGGCTGCAGATTCAAATAGGTGTGGCAGCTCACCTCTCAGGTAGTACCGTGATGCTGGAGATGGAAAAGGAGACACAGAAAAAAAGCACTACATGTGCAGACTGTTAAAAATATAACAAACAATATTTTCAGTGGTACAGATGGTTACTCACATACTCCTTGAGCACACTTATGTGCTGGTAGAAACAAGATGCAAATTTTAGGCAGGTGTAGCAGCTCACCCCAGATCAGATTTCTTAGTGCTGTAATCAAATGGCTCCAATAGGTAACACAAAGTCCCAAAAAGGTAGAGAGACTCTTATGTATCAGCAGGGCAGTAGGTAGGTAAAGATATCCACTCAAAGGCGTATTTCTAGTAAAATACAAATATTTATTAAAAACAAAAGTTAAAAAACACAACAGAACAATTGCTGTGTTAGGTGGATAAAAAAGGGGTTAACAGTGACCCCAATAATGCAACGCGTTTCTCGGTTTTGCACCGTTTCATCAGGCATAAAATTGTTCTTATTCCTACCTCTCCTGCCTCTGCTTTATATAGCCAGCTAACAAACATTATCCTCCTTTCAGAGGGGTGTGTTTAACAATTAATCACTGACACCTGTCTAGGGTGGCTAGTCTCCTAATTACAAAATGTTAAGGAAATCCAATGTACTTATATATGCAAGAAAACTGTCTATTTGTTGTTTATAATATACGTGTATATGTACAACAGACTAGCTTTCTATCTGATATACGTATGTGTATAAGTGTAAGGGGGATTTTCTTTCTATTCCATCTATTCTATAGATCTCCCAACAGTGATAGTCTATTCCTGTACTATATATGTTATATGGCTCATCCATCAGTAATATTTCCCTATATTAATTCCCTATATTAATTGGCCGGGGTGCATATGAATTTTAACCTCTGTGGGGTTCCCCCCCCCCCTATATCTAGAAATATTCATAGCCGTAAACTTTTTACAAAATAATCTGTCCTCTTAATAATATGTCCTAACGTTGTACTTTATAGGTATTAATGGGGGTTTCTATACTACGGTAATTTTATCAATGCTGCACTCCACAAGCAGCATATATGAAATTTACAGCGAAACATTAACCCAATATTGACTTGGCTCAACTAAATGGTATGCACTGTATTATAAATAGTGCCCTAGTGTTCCGATTTCTTTAGATAAATTTGTAATTTTTATAATTACATAGTATATTCGATCTCAAAATGTGATTAAAAAATCACACATAATAAATATCAAAATAAACCACGATTGTGGAGCAAAACACAGTCTAAAATCTAGTATATAAATACAAAAAATCAAATTTATGTTGATAAATCTTGGAGTAATGCATAAAGTAGCATATGGTGAATATTAATATGGTGTATAATATAACATAATATTTGACACATTTTGAGACATATTATGTTATATTATACACCATATTAATATTATTAAATACTAGATTTTAGACTGTTTTGCTCCACAATCGTGGTTTATTTTGATATTTATTATGTGTGATTTTTATCACATTTTGAGATCGAATATACTATGTAATTATAAAAATTACAAATTTATCTAAAGAAATCGGAACACTAGGGCACTATTTATAATACAGTGCATACCATTTAGTTGAGTACTTTAATACCTATAAAGTACAACGTTAGGACATATTATTAAGAGGACAGATTATTTTGTAAAAAGTTTACGGCTATGAATATTTCTAGATATAGGGGGGGAAAAAACCCCACAGAGGTTAAAATTCATATGCACCCCTGCCAATTAATATAGGGAATTAATATAGGGAAATATTACTGATGGATGAGCCATATAACATATATAGTACAGGAATAGACTATCACTGTTGGGAGATCTATAGAATAGATGGAATAGAAAGAAAATCCCCCTTACACTTATACACATACGTATATCAGATAGAAAGCTAGTCTTTTGTACATATACACGTATATTATTAACAACAAATAGACAGTTTTCTTGCATATATAAGTACATTGGATTTCCTTAACATTTTGTAATTAGGAGACTAGCCACCTTAGACAGGTGTCAGTGATTAATTGTTAACCACACCCCTCTGAAAGGAGGATAATGTTTGTTAGCTGGCTATATAAAGCAGAGGCAGGAGAGGTAGGAATAAGAACAATTTTATGCCTGATGAAACGGTGCAAAACCGAGAAACGCGTTGCATTATTGGGGTCACTGTTAACCCCTTTTTTATCCACCTAACACAGCAATTGTTCTGTTGTGTTTTTTACCTTTTTTTTTTAATAAATATTTGTATTTTACTGGAAATACGCCTTTGAGTGGATATCTTTACCTACCTACTGCCCTGCTGATACATAAGAGTCTCTCCACCTTTTTGGGACTTTGTGTTACCTATTGGAGCCATTTGATTACAGCATTAAGAAATCTGATCTGGGGTGAGCTGCTACACCTGCCTAAAATTTGCAGCTTGTTTCTACCAGCACATAAGTGTGCTCAAGGAGTATGTGAGTGACCATCTGTACCACTGAAAATATCGTTTGTTATATTTTTAACAGTCTGCACATGTAGTGCTTTTTTTCTGTGTCTCCTTTTCCATCTCCAGCATCACAGTACTACCTGAGAGGTGAGCTGCCACACCTATTTGAATCTGCAGCCTGCTACTACCAGCACATTGGTGTGCTTGTGAAGTGTGTGAGTACCCATTTGACTCTACTACTGTTATTACTGATTTTTATATCTGTTGATCCTACACATGAGGCGCCCCTCTATTTTCTTCTATTCCACATTACATTACAGAACAGTGTGAGGGGTAGGCACATTATATTACATCACAGTGTGGGGGGTGGGCACATTATATTACATCACAGTGTGGGGGGTAGGCACATTATATTACATCACAGTGTGGGGGGTAGGCACATTCTATTACATCACAGTGTGGAGGGTAGGCACATTATATTACAGAACAGTGTGGAGGGTAGGCACATTATATTACAGAACAGTGTGGGGGGTAGGCACATTACATTACAGCACAGTGTGAGGGGTAGGCACATTATATTACAGCACAGTGTGGGGGGTAGGCACATTACATTACAGCACAGTGTGAGGGGTAGGCACATTATATTACAGCACAGTGTGGGGGGTAGGCACATTATATTACAGCACAGTGTGAGGGGTAGACACATTATATTACAGCACAGTGTGGGGGGGTAGACACATATTACAGCACAGTGTGGGGGGGTAGGCACATTATATTACAGCACAGTGTGGGGGGGGGGTAGGCACATTATATTACAGCACAGTCTGGGAGGGTAGGCACATTATATTACAGAACAATGTAGGGGGGTAGGCACAATATATTACAGCACAGTGTGGGGGGTAGGCACATTATATTACAGCACAGTGTGGGGGGGGGGTAGGCACATTATATTACAGAACAGTGTGGGAGGGTAGGCACATTATATTACAGAACAGTGTGGGAGGGTAGGCACATTATATTACAGCACAGTGTGGGGGGTAGGCACATTATATTACAGCACAGTGTGGGAGGGTAGGCACATTATATTACAGCACAGTGTGGGAGGGTAGGCACATTATATTACAGCACAGTGTGGGAGGGTAGGCACATTACATTAAAGCACAGTGTGGGAGGGTAGGCACATTATATTACAGCACAGTGTGGGGGGTAGGCACATTATATTACAGCACAGTGTGTGGTAGGGTAGGCACATTATATTACAGCACAGTGTGTGGGGTAGGCACATTATATTACAGCACAGTATGGGGGGTAGGCACATTATATTACAGTACAGTGTGAGGGGTAGGCACATTATATTACAGCACAGTATGGGGGGTAGGCACATTATATTACAGCACAGTGTGGGAGGGTAGGCACATTATATTACAGCACAGTATGGGGGGTAGGCACATTATATTACAGCACAGTGTGAGGGGTAGGCACATTATATTACAGCACAGTATGGGGGGTAGGCACATTATATTACAGTACAGTGTGTGGGGTAGGCACATTACATTACAGCACAGTGTGAGGGGTAGGCACATTATATTACAGCACAGTATGGGGGGTAGGCACATTATATTACAGCACAGTGTGGGAGGGTAGGCACATTACATTACAGCACAGTGTGGGAGGGTAGGCACATTATATTACAATACAGTGTGAGGGGTAGGCACATTATATTACAGCACAGTGTGAGGGGTAGGCACATTATATTAAAGCACAGTGTGGGGGGGTAGGCACATTACATTACAGCACAGTGTGGGGGGGTAGGCACATTATATTACAGCACAGTGTGGGGGGGTAGGCACAATATATTACAGAACAGTGTGGGGGGGTAGGCACAATATATTACAGCACAGTGGGGGGGGGGGGGTAGGCACATTATATTACAGAACAGTGTGTGGGGGGTAGGCACAATATATTACAGCACAGTGGGGGGGGGGTAGGCACATTATATTACAGAACAGTGTGGGGGGGTAGGCACAATATATTACAGCACAGTGGGGGGGGGTAGGCACATTATATTACAGAACAGTGTGGGGGGGTAGGCACAATATATTACAGCACAGTGGGGGGGGGGGGGGTAGGCACATTATATTACAGAACAGTGTGGGGGGGGTAGGCACAATATATTACAGCACAGTGGGGGGGGGGGTAGGCACATTATATTACAGCACAGTGTGGGGGGGTAGGCACATTATATTACAGAACAGTGTGGGGGGGTAGGCACAATATATTACAGCACAGTGGGGGGGGGGTAGGCACATTATATTACAGCACAGTGTGGGGGGGTAGGCACATTATATTACAGAACAGTGTGGGGGGGTAGGCACAATATATTACAGCACAGTGGGGGGGGGGGGTAGGCACATTATATTACATCACAGTGGGGGGGGGGTAGGCACATTATATTACAGCACAGTGTGGGAGGGTAGGCACATTACATTACAGCACAGTGTGAGAGGGTAGGCACATTATATTACAGTACAGTGTGAGGGGGTAGGCACATTATATTACAGTACAGTGTGAGGGGGTAGGCACATTATATTACATCACAGTGTGGGGAGGGTAGGCACATTATATTACAGCACAGTGTGGGGGGGGGGGTAGGCACATTATATTACATCACAGTGTGGGGGGGGGGTAGGCACATTATATTACATCACAGTGTGGGGGGGGGGGGGGTAGGCACATTATATTACAGCACAGTGTGGGGAGGGTAGGCACATTATATTACAGCACAGTGTGGGGAGGGTAGGCACATTATATTACATCACAGTGTGGGGGGGGTAGGCACATTATATTACAGCACAGTGTGGGGAGGGTAGGCACATTATATTACATCACAGTGTGGGGAGGGTAGGCACAATATATTACAGTACAGTGTGGGGGGGGGTAGGCACATTACATTAAAGCACAGTGTGGGGGGGTAGGCACATTATATTACAGCACAGTGTGGGGGGGGGTAGGCACATTATATTACAGAACAGTGTGGGGGGGTAGGCACATTATATTACAGAACAGTGTGGGGGGGTAGGCACAATATATTACACACCTGTCACATTTTGCCAACTCATACTTACACTCTGAGTCCTTGCTCTTAAAGTATCCAAAGACCCTGGTCTCTTCCTCCATCCTGTCCAGCGCCTTCAGCTCCTGGTGACTGTTGATGATCTCCACAGGGTCCTCTATCAGCTGCGCAGGTAGAAATTATCAGACCATGTGTATATTTGCTGTTTCACCTATTGTACATCACAGTGCAGGTTGTGCTATAACCCTGAGAGTACAGCATACTAAACAAACTAACATGATGAATGCATTCGCTATAAAGGTGCTGTTCCTGCTCTGGCAGTGACGGGGTTAAGTGTGTAATGTTGGTTTGGAGACATAAAGGACACTATCCTCATAACACAATCAATAAAGGACACTAAAATCATTATTTTTTTTTTTAAACTTTGATAAAAATACATGAGGGATGTCAAAATAATGTGTGAGTAATGGATGTGTAATGCCTAGAACTGTCTGAGTAATGTGCAAGTAATGTGTATGTAATTCCTAGTACTGCCTGAATAATGTGTAAGTAATGTGTGTTTAATGCCTAGTACTTCCTGAGTAATGTGCAAGTAATGTGTATGTAATTCCTAGTACTGCCTGAGTAATGTGTGTGTAATGCCTAGCATTACCTGAGTAATGTGTGTGCAATACCTAGTACTTCCTGAGTAATGTGTGTGTAATTCCTAGTACTGCCTGAGTAATGTGTGTAATGCCTTGTACTTCCTGAGTAATGTGTGTGTAATTCCTAGTACTGCCTGAGTAATGTGTGTAATGCCTTGTACTTCCTGAGTAATGTGTGTGTAATTCCTAGTACTGCCTGAGTAATGTGTATGTAATGTGTGTAATGCCTTGTACTTCTTGCGTAATGTGTGAGTAATGTATAGTACTGACTGAGAAATGTACTAATAATTTGCAAGTAATGTGTGTTTAATATCTAGTACTGTGTGAGTAATGTGCAAATAATGCCTCGTTCTGCCTGAGTAATGTACAAGTATTGTGCAAGTAATGTGTGTAATACCTAGTACTTCCTGAGTAATGAGTGAGTAATGTGTGTGTGTAATACCTAGTACTTCCTGAGTAATGTGTATGTAATCCCTAGTACTGCCTGAGTAAGGAGTGAGTAATGTGTGTGTAATTCCTAGTACTGCCTGAGTAATGTGTGTAATGCCTAGATTTGCCTGAGTAATGTGCAAATAATGTGTGATTAATACCTAGTACTTCCTGAGTAATGAGTGAGTAATGTGTGTGTAATACCTAGTACTTCCTGAGTAATGTGTATGTAATTCCTAGTACTGCCTGAGTAATGTGTGAGTAATGTGTATGTAATTTCTAGTACTGCCTGAGTAATGTGTGTGTAATGCCTAGCATTACCTGAGTAATGTGTGTGCAATACCTAGTACTTCCTGAGTAATGTGTGTGTAATTCCTAGTAATGCCTTGTACTTCCTGAGTAATGTGTGTGTAATTCCTAGTACTGCCTGAGTAATGTGTATGTAATGTGTGTAATGCCTTGTACTTCCTGAGTAATGTGTGTGTAATTCCTAGTACTGCCTGAGTAATGTGTGTAATTCCTAGTACTGCCTGAGTAATGTGTATGTAATGTGTGTAATGCCTTGTACTTCCTGCGTAATGTGTGAGTAATGTATAGTACTGACTGAGAAATGTACTAATAATTTGCAAGTAATGTGTGTTTAATATCTAGTACTGCCTGAGTAATGTGTGAGTAATGTGCAAATAATGCCTCGTTCTGCCTGAGTAATGTACAAGTATTGTGCAAGTAATGTGTGTAATACCTAGTACTTCCTGAGTAATGTGTGTGTAATACCTAGTACTTCCTGAGTAATGTGCAAGTAATGTGTATGTAATCCCTAGTACTGCCTGAGTAATGAGTGAGTAATGTGTGTGTAATTCCTAGTACTGCCTGAGTAATGTGTGTAATGCCTAGATTTGCCTGAGTAATGTGCAAATAATGTGTGATTAATGCCTGAGTAATGTGTGAGTAATGCCTAGTACTGCTTGAGTAATGTGCAAGTAATGTCTAGTTCTGCCTGAGTAATGTGCAAGTAATGTGTATGTAATTCCTAGTACTGCCTGAGTAATGTGTGTGTGTGTGTGATCCCTAATACTGCCTGAGTAATGTGTGAGTAATGTGTGTAATACCTAGTACTTCCTGAGTAATGAGTGAGTAATGTGTGTGTAATACCTAGTACTTCCTGAGTAATGTGCAAGTAATGTGTATGTAATCCCTAGTACTGCCAGAGTAATGAGTGAGTAATGTGTGTGTAATTCCTAGTACTGCCTGAGTAATGTGTATGTTATTTGTGTGTAATGCCTAGTATTGCCTGAGTCATGTGCAAATAATGTGTGAGTAATGCCTAATACTGCCTGAGTAATGTGTGAGTAATGTCTAGTTCTGCCTGAGTAATGTGTATGTAATTCCTAGTACTGCCTGAGTAATGTGTGTGTAATCCCTAGTTCTGCCTGAGTAATGTGTGTATAATCCCTAGTACTGCCAGAGTAATGTATATAATGTGTGTAATGCCTAGTACTGTCTGAGCAATGTGCAAGTAATGTGTATGTAATTACTAGTACTGCCTGAGTAATGAGTGAGTAATGCCTAGTACTGCCTGAGTAATGTGTGAGTAATGTGAAAGTAATGTGCAAGTAATGTCTATTACTGACTGAGAAATGTACAATTAATATGCAAGTAATGTGTGTTTAATACCTAGTACTGCCTGAGTAATGTGCAAGTAATGCCTAGTTCTGCCTGAGTAATGTACATGTATTGTGCAAGTAATGTGTGTGTAATACCTAGTATTTCCTGAGTAATGTGCAAGCAATGTGTATGTAATTCCTAGTACTGCCTGAGTATTGTATATGTAATGTGGGAGTAATGCCTAGTACTGCCTGAGTAATGTGCAAGTAATGTGTATATAATCCCTAGTACTGCCTGAGTAATGAGTGAGTAATGTGTGTGAGTAATGCCTAGTACTGCTTGAGTAATGTGTGAGTAATGTGCAAGTAATGTCTAGTTCTGCCTGAGTAATGTGCAAGTAATGTGTATGTAATTCCTAGTACTGCCTGAGTAATGTGTGTGTAATACCTAGTACTGCCTGAGTAATGTGTGTATAATCCCTAGTACTGCCAGAGTAATGTATATGTAATGTGTGTAATTCCTAGTACTGTCTGAGCAATGTGAGTAATGCTTAGTACTGCCTGAGTAATGTGCAAGTAATGTGTATGTAATTCCTAGTATTGCCTGAGTAATGTGAGTAATGCTTAGTACTGCCTGAGTAATGTGAAAGTAATGTCTATTACTGACTGAGAAATGTACAATTAATATGCAAGTAATGTGCAAGTAATGTGTGTTTAATACCTAGTACTGCCTGAGTAATGTGAGTAATGTGCAAGTAATGTCTAGTTCTGCCTGAGTAATGTGCAAGTAATGTGTGTTTAATACCTAGTACTGCCTGAGTAATGTGCAAGTACTGCCTGAGTAATAGGAAAGTAATATGTGAGTAATGCCTAGTACTGCCTGAGTAATGTGTGAGGAATGTGTGTGTAATGCCTAGTACTGCCTGAGTAATGTGTGAGTAATGTGTGTTTAATACCTAGTATTGCCTGAGTAATGTGTGAGTAATGTGCAAGTAATGCCTAGTTCTGCCTGAGTAATGTGTGCGAAATACCTAGTACTGCCTGAGTAATGTGTGAGTAATATGCAAGTAATACCTAGTACTGCCTAAATAATGTGCAAGTACTGCCTAGTACTGCCTGAGTAATGTGCAAGTAATATGTAAGTAATGCCTAGTACTGCCTGAGTAATGTGTGAGTAATGTGCAAGTAATGTGTGGGAAATACCTAGTACTGCCTGAGTAATGTGCAAGTAATGTGTGAGTAATTCCTAGTACTGCCTGCGTAATGTGCAAGTAATGTGTGAGTAATGCCTAGTACTGCCTGAGTAATTTGTAAGTAATGTGTGGGTAATGCCTTGTACTGCCTGAGTAATGTGTGAGGAATGTGTGTGTAATGCCTAGTACTGCCTGAGTAATGTGCAAGTAATGTGTTAGTAATGACTAGTACTAGCTAAGTAATGTGTGAGTACTGCCTAAGTAAAATGTAAGTAATGTGCAAGTAATGCCTAGTACTGCCTGAGTAATGTGCAAGTAATGCCTAGTACTGCCTGAGTAATGTGCAGGTAATGTGTGAGTAATGCCTAGTACAGCTTTAGTATTGTCCAAATAATGTGTGAGTAATGCCTAGTACTGTCTGAGTAATGTGCAAGTAATGTGAATGTAATACCTAGTACTGCCTGAGTAATGTGCAAATGATGTGCAAGTAATGCCTAGTACTGCCTGAGTAATGTGCAAGTAATGTGTTAGTAATGCCTAGTACTGCCTGAGCAATGTGCAAGTAATGTGTTAGTAATGCCTAGTACTGCCTGAGTAATGTGCAAGTAATGTGTTAGTAATGCCTAGTACTGCCTGAGTAATGTGCAAATGATGTGCAAGTAATGCCTAGTACTACCTGAGTAATGTGCAAGTAATATGTGAGTAATGCCTAGTACTGCCTGAGTAATGTGCAAGTAATACGTGAGTAATGCCTAGTACTGCCTGAGTAATGTGCAAGTAATACGTGAGTAATGCCTAGTACTGCCTGAGTAATGTGCAAGTAATACGTGAGTAATGCCTAGTACTGCCTGAGTAATGTGCAAGTAATACGTGAGTAATGCCTAGTACTGCCTGAGTAATGTGCAAGTAATACGTGAGTAATGCCTAGTACTGCCTGAGTAATGTGCAAGTAATACGTGAGTAATGCCTAATACTGCCTGAGTAATGTGCAAGTAATGTGTTAGTAATGCCTAGTACTGCCTGAGTAATGTGCAAGTAATACGTGAGTAATGCCTAGTACTGCCTGAGTAATGTGTGGTTAATGCCTAGTACTGCCTGAGTAATGTGCAAGTAATACGTGAGTAATGCCTAGTACTGCCTGAGTAATGTGTGGTTAATGCCTAGTACTGCCTGAGTAATGTGCAAGTAATACGTGAGTAATGCCTAGTACTGCCTGAGTAATGTGTGGTTAATGCCTAGTACTGCCTGAGTAATGTGTAAGTAATACGTGAGTAATGCCTAGTACTGCCTGAGTAATGTGTAAGTAATACGTGAGTAATGCCTAGTACTGCCTGAGTAATGTGTAAGTAATACGTGAGTAATGCCTAGTACTGCCTGAGTAATGTGTAAGTAATACGTGAGTAATGCCTAGTACTGCCTGAGTAATGTGTAAGTAATACGTGAGTAATGCCTAGTACTGCCTGAGTAATGTGCAAGTAATTTTAACAACAAATCAGTAAACTGATAAAAGAGTACAAATGTAGCACTCATGAATGTTATAAGGAAATTTCAATATACAGCAAAGGAAGAAAAAATACATAAAACTTAACTTTTACTGAATTGGTTTAAAACTAAGGGTATACATATGCCATTAAAATGAGCACATGCCTTCTAACGCTGGGCTATATATGGCCCTATCGTTAAAGGAAATCCTGTAGGGTCTCAAAGGTGTCCAATGGGTAGACACCTCGAGGCTGGCTAATATCTACCAGACCAGAAATATGTGAATTATATAGGTAGATGGTGCTAAGTTCCAAATATACAGAGCATTCACGTTAGTGGGATACTCAATACCTGTACCTGTTATTTTTCGGTATTAATACATTCTCAGGAAATACCAGAGACCTATACCATTAGGTTTTACCATTAATTATAACTTACAGATATGTAACTCCAGATGCTAGGTTCTAAAAATATATAAAGCATACTTGTTGTGGAGTTATTAAATACCTATACCTGTAATTTACCGTATTAATACATTTTCTGGAAATACCAGAGACCTATACCATTTAGTTAACCGTTAGTAATAACTTTCAGATATGTTATGGAAATGTACCACAATCGAGATGCTTAGTTCCAAATATATATGAAGCATTCTCATTGTGGGGATACTAAATACATATACCTGTTAGTTTACTGTATTGATAAATTCTCTGGAAACACCAGAGACCTGTACCATTTAGTTTACCGTTAGTTATAACTTGCAGATATGTAATGAAAAAGTACCCTACTTCAGATGCTAAGATCCAAATATATATATAAAGCATTCACGTGGGTGGGATACTAAATACCTATATCTGTTAGTTTACCATAATAATAAATTCTCTGGAAATACCAGAGACCTATAACATTTAGTTTACCGTTAGTTATAACTTTCAGATATGTACCACACTTCCCAATTAACGGAACCAGTGATCTACCTCTCTGGATATCCCAGAGATCTATACCATTGGGTTTACCTAGCTAAAAAAGGCCTGGGCCAAATTGGCGTTGTGAGCTGTGGTGAGGGAAACCCTCAAAGCGGTTGGTATGACCTAGAGTACCTTATTAGTTATCGTAAATAAGTTAGTAGGCATGGCAATTAAAACATGAACAAAACACAGGGAAGGTAGAGGGGGACGCCACTGACGCGTTTCACCGTAGTGGCTTTTTCAAAGGGCAGTCTCACTCTGTCTTCGTGAGGTTTAAATACCCTATGATGTTTGTGGATTGGCGGAATCTAGAGGCCTGACATATTTCGGAAGTGGTGATTGGATGTGATGGTGGGTCAATCCTTATAGTGTATTCCAATTGGCTGATTCTACGTTATTCATTGTATATATAGTTAAGATTGATTAAAACCATGTCTTTACTCGTTTTCAATGATTTTGTGTTTAATAACTTTCTAGATTGTATATAGTATAATGTTTAGTATTCGGTCATGTGCTTACATAATACTATGTTTATTGAGTTAGTTCTCATTGGGGAAATGTCCGTAATACTTCTTTGTTATTGGATCATATAGCTGTCAATCATCACAATGTATTGTGATTGGTACACAGTATACATAACATTCTACATTGTCTGTAAATAAGATATCTCGCTATAAAAATGTGAAAAACATACAGTATATATAAGCTGAATCCGATGTGTGTTTATACATTGCTCGTTTTGACTTAGCTTGGATCGCTTAGCTCAGATATCGGATGTATAACTTGAATATTTACGAACGGGTGTTACTCATTCTAATTGGTCAGTATTGCTGTTTTTCATTGCAGCCACCAATAAGAATGCCCATCTATGGGAATACCTATAACTATGAAGCTGAGAATAAAATTATTGTATAGAATATTTTTTGGATATATAATTTGTATTATTAAAGTCCATAACACTATTACTGTATGTGTTGTGCGTTGTAATAAGGCTTATCCTGACATTATTTAATACTGTAACATGTAGCTAAATTTTCTAAGTTCATATTTTTAGTAAGTCTATATTGTACCATAAATCTTAATAACATAACGTAGGAAATATGTAATTATGGATTATGAGGCTTCGTATTTAAAAGGTGTGTTCTCATAACTTATATCACAGGATGAATAAAGGGATTTAGGATGGGATCCACAACGTGAATGATTTATACAAATTTGAAACTTAGCATCTTTCATTATATATTTGAGAGCTTTAACCAACGGTAAACCAAATGGTATAGGTCTCTGGTATTTCCAGAGAATGTATTAGCACGGTAAACAGATATAGGTATTTAGTATCCCACCCATGTGAATGCTTTATATATATTTGGATCTTAGCATCTGAAGTAGGGTACTTTTTCATTACATATCTGCAAGTTATAACTTACGGTAAACTAAATGGTATAGGTCTCTGGTATTTCCAGAGAATTTATCAATACAGTAAACTAACAGGTATAGGTATTTAGTATACCCACAATGCGAATGCTTCATATATATTTGGAACTAAGCATCTGTCAGGACTCATTTTCATTTCTTTAAGTACTTCCCCTTTAAATCTTCTCTCTTACCTTGGAGACATCACTCTCTTGCTTTCCCTTTAAATAGAGTACACACAGTTAGTATTGATTTGTGTTTGCTGAAACACTCGTCTGTTCCTGAGCTCTCCTAGAACGGATTACAAATAACTTTACTATCAGATTTCCTAATAAATCGGTCAAGGTCTCTACAAGTTTACTTTTGCAGATTCTCCTAAGTTTCCAGATGGATGCATTTATTTACTTACTCAACGCAGAAGCCTAAACATTGTTTTGCAGCCTTTTCAGCACTACAGATTGCTATAGCCACTACAGATTGCTATAGCCACTACAGATTGCTATAGCCACTACAGATTGCTATAGCCACTACAGATTGCTATAGCCACTACAGATTGCTATAGCCACTACAGATTGCTATAGCCACTACAGATTGCTATAGCCACTACAGATTGCTATAGTCACTACAGATTGCTATAGCCACTACAGATTGCTATAGCCACTACAGATTGCTATAGCCACTACAGATTGCTATAGCCACTACAGATTGCTATAGCCACTACAGATTGCTATAGCCACTACAGATTGCTATAGCCACTACAGATTGCTATAGCCACTACAGATTGCTATAGTCACTACAGATTGCTATAGTCACTACAGATTGCTATAGTCACTACAGATTGCTATAGTCACTACAGATTGCTATAGTCACTACAGATTGCTATAGCCACTACAGATTGCTATAGCCACTACAGATTGCTATAGTCACTACAGATTGCTATAGCCACTACAGATTGCTATAGCCACTACAGATTGCTATAGCTCCTGTCAGCTCAGCTGAATATCACATCCTCTCTTTCTCAGAAGCACTGCAGCTCCTCAGCTACAAATACTAAGGTACTCTAGTACTATTTACATCTGCTAAGGCTGTATATCTAGGAATTTCATGAATCATATTGACTGTTTTGATACTTTTGCTAATACTTTATTTATATCTGAAATCGGATCTTGGCTCCTCCCACTCCAGGACAGACCTGTTTGTTTTTACTTACCTTACTTCAAGTTCATTTCAGCTTATGTCTGCTCATAGTTGTTCTTACTCGCTGAAACCGTTACTATCACGTGTCATATTCAGACTATTTGCTATCACATGTGCTTTGCAGTGATTACTTTGTATACAGCTCTCCTAAGGGGTTAATCAGAGAATCATACTTGAATTCAACTGAATTTTATTTAAATGCATCTGCTATTATAAGACTCTCAATGATCGAGAACTCAACTATATATAAATAATATTCTAATTACTATACCATGATATTTACTTATTGTAGTATTTATCTAAGCAAATAGTGATACAACCTGTCTTTTTAAAGAGATACCGCTGCTAAACAAATCTGCAGTTGTATTCCTTTTAATCAAACCTCCCAGCATCTGAAGTGTGGTACATATCTGTAAGTTATTACTAACGGTAAACTAAATGGTATAGATCTCTGGTATTTCCTGAGAATGTATTAATACAGTAAATTACAGGTATAGGTATTTAATAACCCCACAACAAGTATGCTTTATATATTTTTAGAACCTAGCATCTGGAGTTACATATCTGTAAGTTATAACTAACAGTAAAACCTAATGGTATAGGTCTCTGGTATTTCCTGAGAATGCATTAATACAGGAAAATAACAGGTACAGGTATTGAGTATCCCACTAACGTGAATGCTCTGACGGTTCGAGACTCTATTCTCAACACCTCACCCCAGGTCCGCTGCCTTGGGGTCACACTAGACTCAGAACTCGCATTCAACCCACATATACAAACGCTTACCAAATCCTGCCGTTCACACCTACGCAACATTTCCAGAATTCATCCCTTCCTTACTACAAAAATACTTATTCATTCCCTCATCCTGTCACGCATTGATTATTGCAATCTACTCTTAAATGGCCTTCGAAAACAATGCCTCTCCTCCCTCCAATCTATTATGAATGCTTCTGCTAGACTCATCCACCTAATTCGACGATCTACATCAGCTGCTCCGCTCTGCCAGTCTCTACACTGGCTCCCCATACACTCCAGAATACAATTTAAAGTATTAGCCCTAACCTACAAAGCACTCAACAGTCTAACTCCCAACTATATTTCCTCTCTCATCGTGAAATACTCCCCATCCCGTCCTCTCTGATCAACCTCTGAGCTACGTCTCTACACTCCTGTTATCGCTAAGTCCCACTCCCGCCTCCAAGACTTCGCACGTGCTGCTCCTGTCCTCTGGAACTCTCTACCCCGCTCCATTAGACTGTCTCCAACCTTGTATAGCTTCAGAAGATCCTTGAAAACCCACCTATTCAGAGAGACTTACCATCTCTCCTCCATCCCACATCCAAACCAAACTAATACATGTACATGAACTGCCTTACTCACTGCTGCAAATACAACCGATGTAACAAGCTACCCCAACCTTATGTCTCTGCACCCTAAACCTATAGACTGTGAGCTCTCCGGAGCAGGGCCCTCTTCCTCCTGTGCTAGATTTGTTTAGTCTTGTTATGTTTTGTATTGTATCACAAATCTTTGTCATTGTATACCCCTATCATTGTACCCAGCGCTACGGAATTTGGCGGCGCTATACAAATTAATAATGATGATGATGATAATAATAATATTTGGAACTTAGCACCATCTACCTATATAATTCACATATTTCTGGTCTGGTAGATATTAGCCAGCCTCGAGGTGTCTACCCATTGGACACCTTTGAGACCCTACAGGATTTCCTTTAACGATAGGGCCATATATAGCCCAGCTTTAGAAGGCATGTGCTCATTTTAATGGCATATGTATACCCTTAGTTTTAAACCAATTCAGTAAAAGTTAAGTTTTATGTATTTTTTCTTCCTTTGCTGTATATTGAAATTTCCTTATAACATTCATGAGTGCTACATTTGTACTCTTTTCAGTTTTTTACTGATTTGTTGTTAAATGTATGACAAGTACAAGCACCATTCCCTAATAAACCATTATCATAAATAATCATACAAAGGGGAACGTTTTGTATATCCTAAGTAGTGCCATTGTTATTCTTTGTAATAATGTGCAAGTACTGCCTGAGTAATCTGCAAGTTGTGTGTGAGTAATGCCTATTACAGCCTGAGTAATGTGTAAGCAATGCCTAGTACTGCCTGAGTAATGTGTAAGCAATGACTAGTACTGCCTGAGTAATGTGTAAGCAATGACTAGTACTGCCTGAGTAATGTGTAAGCAATGCCTAGTACTGCCTGAGTAATGTGTAAGCAATGACTAGTACTGCCTGAGTAATGTGTAAGCAATGACTAGTACTGCCTGAGTAATGTGTAAGCAATGACTAGTACTGCCTGAGTAATGTGTAAGCAATGCCTAGTACTGCCTGAGTAATGTGTAAGCAATGACTAGTACTGCCTGAGTAATGTGTAAGCAATGACTAGTACTGCCTGAGTAATGTGTAAGCAATGCCTAGTACTGCCTGAGTAATGTGTAAGCAATGACTAGTACTGCCTGAGTAATGTGTAAGCAATGACTAGTACTGCCTGAGTAATGTGTAAGCAATGACTAGTACTGCCTGAGTAATGTGTAAGCAATGACTAGTACTGCCTGAGTAATGTGTAAGCAATGACTAGTACTGCCTGAGTAATGTGTAAGCAATGCCTAGTACTGCCTGAGTAATGTGTAAGCAATGACTAGTACTGCCTGAGTAATGTGTAAGCAATGACTAGTACTGCCTGAGTAATGTGTAAGCAATGCCTAGTACTGCCTGAGTAATATGCAAGTAATATGTATGTAATACCTAGTACTGCCCGAGTAATATGTAATTAATGCCTAGTACTACCTGAGTAATATGCAAGTAATGCCTAGTACTGCCTGAGTAATTGTGCAAGTACTGTGTGAGCAATGCCTAGTACAGCCTTAGTAATGTGCAAGTACTGTGTGAGCAATGCCTAGTACAGCCTTAGTAATGTGTAAGCAATGACTAGTACTGCCTGAGTAATATGCAAGTAATATGTATGTAATACCTAGTACTGCCCGAGTAATATGTAATTAATGCCTAGTACTACCTGAGTAATATGCAAGTAATGCCTAGTACAGCCTTAGTAATGTGCAAGTACTGTGTGAGCAATGCCTAGTACAGCCTTAGTAATGTGTAAGCAATGACTAGTACTGCCTGAGTAATATGCAAGTAATATGTATGTAATATCTAGTACTGCCCGAGTAATATGCAATTAATGCCTAGTACTACCTGAGTAATATGCAAGTAATGTGTTAGTAATGCCTAGTACTACCTGAGTAATATGCAAGTAATGCCTAGTACTGCCTGAGTAATGTGCAAGTACTGTGTGAGCAATGCCTAGTACAGCCTTAGTAATGTGTAAGTACTGTGTGAGCAATGCCTAGTACAGCCTTAGTAATGTGCAAGTACTGTGTGAGCAATGCCTAGTACAGCCTTAGTAATGTGCAAGTACTGTGTGAGCAATGCCTAGTACTGCCTGAGTAATGTGCAAGTACTGTGTGAGCAATGCCTAGTACAGCCTTAGTAATGTGCAAGTACTGTGTGAGCAATGCCTAGTACTGCCTGAGTAATGTGCAAGTACTGTGTGAGCAATGCCTAGTACAGCCTTAGTAATGTGCAAGTACTGTGTGAGCAATGCCTAGTACTGCACCATTCCCTAATAAACCATTATTATAAATAATTATACAAAGGGGAACGTTTTTTATATCCTAAGTAGTGCCATTGTTATTCTTGTGATAATGGTGCAAGTAATGCCTAGTACTGCCTGAGTAATCTGCAAGTTGTGGGAGTAATGCCTAGTACAGCCTTAGTAATGTGCAAGTAATGTGTAAGCAATGACTAGTACTACCTGAGTAGTGTGTGTAATACCTAGTACTGCCTGAGTAATGTGCAAGTAATGTGTAAGCAATGACTAGTACTACCTGAGTAGTGTGTGTAATACTTAGTACTGCCTGAGTAATGTACAAGTAATGTGTTAGTAATGCCTGAGTAATGTGTGGTTAATGCCCAGTACTGCCTGAGTAATGTGTGTGTAATGCCTAGTACTGCCTGAGTAATGTGCAAGTACTGCCTGAGTAATGTGTGAGTAATGCCTAGTACTGCCTGAGTAATGTGCAAGTAATATGTATGTAATACCTAGTACTTCCTGAGTAATATTCAAGTAATGCTTAGTACTACCTGAGTAATATGCAAGTAATGTGTGAGTAATACCTAGTACTGCCTGAGTAATGCCTAGTACTACCTGAGTAATGTGCAAGCAATGTCTAGTACTACCTGAGTAATGTGCAAGTAATCTGTGAGTAATGCCTAGTACTGCCTGAGTAATGTGTAATTAATGTGTGAGAAATGTCTAGTACTACCTGAGTAATGTGTGAGTAATGCTTAGTACTACCTGAGTAATACCTAGTACTACCTGAGTGATGTGTATGTAATGCCTAGTACTGCCTGAGTAATGCCTAGTACTACCTGAGTAATGTGCAAGTAATGTTAAAGTAAGGCTCCCTCTATTAGCAGTGTATAGCTAGGCACACTCAGGCTACCTCTATCAGCAGTGTATAGCAATGCGCGCACACACACAGACCTGCTGGCTCCCTTTATTAGCTGTATATAGCTAGGCACACACGCAGGCTCTCTTTATTTACAGTGTATAGCTAGGCACACACACACAGTCCCTCTTTATTAGCAGTATATAGCTAGGCACACACACAATCCCTCTTTATTAGCAGTATATAGCTAGGCACACACGCAGTCCCTGTATTAGCAGTATATAGCTAGCTAGGCACACACGCAGTCCCACTTTATTAGCAGTGTATAGTTAGGCACACACACAGTCCCTCTTTATTAGTGGTGTATAGCTAGGCACACACACAGTCCCTCTTTATTAGCAGTGTATAGCTAGGCACACATACAGGCTCCCTTTATTAGCAGTGTATAGCTAGGCACACATACAGGCTCCCTTTATTAGCAGTGTATAGTCAGGCGCACACACACAGTCCCTCTTTATTAGCAGTGTGTAGCTAGGCACACACACAGTCCCTCTTTATCAGCTGTATATAGCTAGGCACACACGCAGTCCCTCTTTATTAGCAGTGTGTAGCTAGGCACACACACAGTCCCTCTTTATTAGCAGTGTGTAGCTAGGCACACACGCAGTCCCTCTTTATTAGCAGTGTATAGCTAGGCACACATACAGGCTCCCTTTATTAGCAGTGTATAGCTAGGCACACATACAGGCTCCCTTTATTAGCAGTGTATAGTCAGGCGCACACACACAGTCCCTCTTTATTAGCAGTGTGTAGCTAGGCACACACACAGTCCCTCTTTATCAGCTGTATATAGCTAGGCACACACGCAGTCCCTCTTTATTAGCAGTGTGTAGCTAGGCACACACAGTCCCTCTTTATTAGCGGTGTATAGCTAGGCACACATACAGGCTCCCTTTATTAGCAGTGTATAGTCAGGCGCACACACAATCCCTCTTTATTAGCAGTGTGTAGCTAGGCACACACGCAGTCCCTCTTTATTAGCGGTGTATAGCTAGGCACACACACACAGTCCCTCTTTATTAGCGGTGTATAGCTAGGCACACACACAGTCCCTCTTTATTAGCAGTGTATAGTTAGGCACACACACAGTCCCTCTTTATTAGCGGTGTATAGCTAGGCACACATACAGGCTCCCTTTATTAGCAGTGTATAGTCAGGCGCACACACAGTCCCTCTTTATTAGCAGTGTATAGTTAGGCACACACACGCAGTCCCTCTTTATTAGCAGTGTATAGCTAGGCACACATACAGTCCCTCTTTATTAGCGGTGTATAGCTAGGCACACATACAGGCTCCCTTTATTAGCAGTGTATAGTCAGGCGCACACACAGTCCCTCTTTATTAGCAGTGTATAGTTAGGCACACACACGCAGTCCCTCTTTATTAGCAGTGTATAGCTAGGCACACATACAGTCCCTCTTTATTAGCGGTGTATAGCTAGGCACACATACAGGCTCCCTTTATTAGCAGTGTATAGTCAGGCGCACACACAGTCCCTCTTTATTAGCAGTGTATAGTTAGGCACACACACGCAGTCCCTCTTTATTAGCAGTGTATAGTCAGGCGCACACACAGTCCCTCTTTATTAGCAGTGTATAGTTAGGCACACACACGCAGTCCCTCTTTATTAGAAGTGTATAGTCAGGCGCACACACAGTCCCTCTTTATTAGCAGTGTGTAGCTAGGCACACACAGTCCCTCTTTATTAGCAGTGTGTAGCTAGGCACACACAGTCCCTCTTTATTAGCAGTGTGTAGCTAGGCACACACACAGTCCCTCTTTATTAGCAGTGTGTAGCTAGGCACACACACAGTCCCTCTTTATTAGCAGTGTGTAGCTAGGCACACACACAGTCCCTCTTTATTAGCAGTGTGTAGCTAGGCACACACACAGTCCCTCTTTATTAGCAGTGTGTAGCTAGGCACACACATTCCCTCTTTATCAGCAGTGTATAGCTAGGCACACACAGTCCCTCTTTATCAGCAGTGTATAGCTAGGCACACACGCAGTCCCTCTATATTAGTAATGTATAACTTGCTGTGGTTAATACTGTTTTGTGTTAAGTTTGGAGTTTCTGGCACAAGGTTAGTCAGACGATAAGCATGTTGTCCTGCAATGTATTTTAAAAACTATTGTAGTAACTTGGTCTGAATGTTGCAACCTAGTAATACCATATTCACCATATCTGCGAGGTCATCTCCATACCTATGTAATGCTTTGCACTTCTCTGCATGACCAGCTCACTTTGCCGTTTGCATCCGTCATGTTTCAGCTATAGCTGACAGACACTGGCAAGTACTTGCAATAGGTTTGTGCCATCTTGTAAATGTGTGTTAGCAATAAGGGGTGTCTGTGTAGGGGAATCCAGCTATATCTAGGTTTGGTATTTACGTATATAGGGTGATACAAGGGTTGTTTTATTGTAAATAGCTGGGGTGTTTTATACTGGCTGTGTAGCTGGGGGTATTATTTGGGCACAACTGGGTGTGTAGCTGGGGGTATTATTTGGGCACAACTGGTAAGTTGGGGTGCTAGACTCACATCTAGTAGGAAATCCACCAAGATATCAGCAGCCAGCTCCCCATCAAATTCTATCACATTGTCGTCCTTAAAGACGTATAGACTTCCCTCCTCGTTACATCCTGCGGGGACAGAAGATGTCAGTATACACTGTGCTGCTACTGATCTCATGGCACTGCTGAAAGTGTGCTCAAGTTAGAGATGCAGTATGAGCCGGGGGCAGCAGGAAAGGTGCAGAGGGAGCTGGGGGGGCCACAGGAGAGGTGCAGAGGGAGCTGGGGGGCCGCAGGAGAGGTGCAGAGGGAGCTGGGGGGGGGGCAGCAGGAGAGGTGCAGAGGGAGCTGGGGGGGCCGCAGGAGAGGTGCAGAGGGAGCTGGGGGGGGGCAGCAGGAGAGGTGCAGAAGGAGCTGTGGGCAGCAGGAGAGGTGCAGAAGGAGCTGGGGGCAGCAGGAGAGGTGCAGATGAAGCTGGGGGCAGCAGGAGAGGTGCAGAGGGAGCTGGGGGGGCAGCAGGAGAGGTGCAGAGGGAGCTGGGGGGGCCGCAGGAGAGGTGCTGGGGGGGGGGGCAGCAGGAGAGGTGCAGAGGGAGCTGGGGGGGCAGCAGGAGAGGTGCAGAAGGAGCTGTGGGCAGCAGGAGAGGTGCAGAAGGAGCTGGGGGCAGCAGGAGAGGTGCAGAAGATGCTGTGGGCAGCAGGAGCTGGGGGCAGCAGGAGAGGTGCAGAAGGAGCTGGGGGCAGCAGGAGAGGTGCAGAAGGAGCTGGGGGCAGCAGGAGAGGTGCAGAAGGAGCTGGGGGCAGCAGGAGAGGTGCAGATGGAGCTGGGGGCAGCAGGAGAGGTGCAGAAGGAGCTGGGGGCAGCAGGAGAGGTGCAGGGGGTGCTGGGGGCAGCAGGAGAGGTGCAGGGGGTGCTGGGGGCAGCAGTAGAGGTGCAGAGGGAGCTGGGGACAGCAGGAGAGGTGCAGAAGGAGCTGGGGGCAGCAGGAGAGGTGCAGAAGGAGCTGGGGGCAGCAGGAGAGGTGCAGATGGAGCTGGGGGCAGCAGGAGAGGTGCAGATGGAGCTGGGGGCAGCAGGAGAGGTGCAGATGGAGCTGGGGGCAGCAGGAGAGGTGCAGAAGGAGCTGGGGGCGCAGCAGGAGAGGTGCAGAGGGAGCTGGGTGCAGCAGGAGAGGTGCAGAGGGAGCTGGGGGCAGCAGGAGAGGTGCAGAAGGAGCTGGGGGCAGCAGGAGAGGTGCAGAGGGAGCTGGGGGCAGCAGGAGAGGTGCAGAGGGAGCTGGGGGCAGCAGGAGAGGTGCAGAGGGAGCTGGGGGGCAGCAGGAGAGGTGCAGAGGGAGCTGGGGGGCAGCAGGAGAGGTGCAGAGGGAGCTGGGGGGCAGCAGGAGAGGTGCAGAGGGAGCTGGGGGGCAGCAGGAGAGGTGCAGAGGGAGCTGGGGGGCAGCAGGAGAGGTGCAGAGGGAGCTGGGGGCAGCAGGAGAGGTGCAGAGGGAGCCGGGGCAGAATTAGTGATCTTACCTAACTTTTTGGCGATCTTTGAGCTTTTCTTCGGGTCCAGTAGGCCAATACCCACATGCTTCTTCTCCAGAACCTGAGCTGTCAGCTGGGGAGAGATACATTATGTTACAGATAGGACCATGAGAATAGATTAGACAGAGGACTAGAGTCCTTAAACCACAGGACACAGACCTCACCTAGATTACGAGTTGTGCCTTACGGTTTTAACGCTGAAAAAATGGCAATTTCTGCATAATGGCCATGAACGCATATTACGAGTCATGTCGGTATAGCTATACCGCACACATTTTAGCCTGTAACGCAACGTCAATCCTGCACTCATAGCGCTGGTATTACAGGTTGTGCGGTCAGGCTAAAATGCTTGCGTTACAGCTTATACCGCCATCTGAGAGTGTAACTAAAGTGTTACAAAGTACACTAACACCCATACACTACCTATTAACCCCTAAACCGAGGCCCTCCCACATCGCAAACACTATTTGAAACTTATTAACCCCTTATCTGCCGCCCGACCACCCACATCCCCGCCACTATAATAAAGTTATTAACCCCTATTCCGCCGCTCCCCCACATAGCCACTACTAAATAAACATATTAACCCCTAAAACGGCAGCCCCCCCACATCGCCACTAATAAATTCAACTATTAACCCCTAAACCTATCACCCCCTAACTTTAAATTAAAATTACAATATCTATATCTTAAAATAAATAAAAACTTATCTGTGAAATTAAAAAAACCTAAGTTTAAACTAACAATTAACCTAACATAACTATTATGCTAAACTATTATACTAAAATTAAAATAACTACCAATTAAAAAAAATAATTAGAAGTCTAAAATCATAAAAAATACTAAATTACGAAAGACAACAAACACTAAATTACAAAAAATAACAAACAAAATTATCAAAAATAAAAACAATTACACCTATTTTAATAGTCCTATAAAAATAATCCACCCCCCCCCAAATAAAAATAAAAACCCTAGCCTACAATAAACTACCAATAAGCCTTTAAAAGGACCATTTGTAGGGCATTTCCCTAAAGAAATCTGCTTTTCTACCTGGAAAAAAATACAAAGAGCCCCCCCAACAGTAAAACCCACCACCCAACCAACCCCCTAAAATACAAAAAACCTAAGCTACCCATTGCCCTGAAAAGGGCATTTGTATGGGCATTGCCCTTGAAAGGGCATTCAGTTCTTTTACCTAAAGCCCAAAACCCTAATCTAAAAATAAAAACCACCCAAAAAAACCTAACACTAACCCCCGAAGATCCACTCAGTTTCTGAAGTCCGGACATCCATCCTCATTCAGGCGGCGAGAAGTCTTCATCCAGCTGGTTCAAATCAGCCAATAGAATTTCAGTCGCTCTCATCCTATTGGCTAATTTGAACAGCCAATAGGATTTCAGAAGCTCTTATCCTATTGGCTAATTTGAATTTCAAGAATCAAATCAGTCAATAGGAATGCAAGGGACGCCATTTTGAAAAGGCTTCATTGCATTGAAGATCCAGTGTACGGCGGTGACCGTATGAAGAGGACTCTCCTCCCCGGATGTCTTCAAGGACGATTTCTTTAGGGCAATGCCCTTTTAAGGGTTATTGGTAGTTTATTGTAGGCTAGGGTTTTTTTTATTTTGGGTGGGCTTTTTTATTTTTATAGGGCTTAGATTAGGTGTAATTGTTTTTATTTTTGATAATTTTGTTTGTTATTTTTCGTAATTTTGTATTTTTTGTCATTTTAGACTTAAATATTTTTAGTAGTGTTAGCTTTAGTTTTTTTTTTTTTAATTGGTAGTTATTTTAATTTTAGTATAATAGTTTAGTTTAATAGTTATGTTAGGCTAATTGTTAGTTTAAACTTAGTTTTTTGTTTTATTTTAAGATAGGGATATTGTATTTTTAATATAAAGTTAGGGGGTTGTTAGGTTTAGGGGTTAATAGTTTAATTTATTTTATTTAGTGGCGGTGAAGTGGGAGGCCAGAGGTTTAGGGGTTAATAAATTTATTATAGTGGCAGTGTTGTCGGGGAATTGCGGAATGGGGTTAATAACTATTAGTGTCGGCGATGTCGGGGAGAGGCGGAATATGGGTTAATAGGTTATTAGTGTCTGCGATGTTGGGGGCAGCAGATTAGGGGTGTTTAGACTTGGGGTTTATGTTAGGGTGTTAGGTTTAAATGTAACTTTTTTTTTTTCCCCATAGACATCAATGTGGTTGCGTTACAGAGATTTTTCATTCCATGCTTCTGGTGTTGTTTTTTTCTAACACCTTCTCCCCATTGATGTCTATGGGGAAAGTGTGCACGAGCACGTCAAAGCAGCCCTTGGATTTTGTGCGGTATGGAGCTTAACGCCACCATATTGCACGCACAAGGAGGCTTTTCAGAAACTCGTAATGGCAGCGATATGGAGGGTGAAATAACGCAACTTTTGTTGCGTTCGTTTTGCACACTCTATAGCGCAAAACTCGTAATCTAGGGGTAAATGCGGAAGAAAACGGCAAAACCTGGGAGTTGTTTCTGCTGGGCAGTAATGACATTGTGGGGAGTATTGTCAGGCTTCATACAGGGCACCTGGGTATTTCAACACAAATCAAATTGCAGCAATTTCAATGCAGTTTAATTTGTATTCTCCTGTTGTCTGTGAATGTATAATAAAACATAATGTTACCTAAGTCTAACTGAGAGAGCTGAGTACTGTTAGGAATTATTGTTAGCATGACAAGCACCATCTTGTTCTTAACTGCCATTTTGTCTTTGCCATCCATCTTGTCTGAATAATATTTATTATAGCAATCATTCTGTAGAAATACATATTTGTTATTAGTGTGTTAGAGCTAGTTTTGGCCTTGCAGATGTTCTGGGCAAGGTGCCTGGAAATCATTATCTCTACAAGATGCTCAAATAACCTTGCTTTGGTCCTAGATGCATTTCTTATTATGACTATAGAAATATTGTTTTTAGCTAGTATTTTTCCTGACAAACACTGTGTAAAATCACGTGGTCATAACGTGGTCATCATGTTAACCCTGTATGCTGTAATTGTTGTCTATAAGACATGCATTGTACCTTTCAATAAAGGAGAATGGTTTTAGACTCTTTGTTGCGTGGTCTGAAGTGCTGTTCTATAGGACATCCTTATCAAATAATATATTAATTTCCAGTTGGTACGGTGTGCCCGAGGCCTAGTCCTGACTGACACTCCCCCCCTGAAAACAACACCTAACAAGTACCAAAGAGACTTATCAGCAATGGGTTGTTGCCGTATTGGTCCCACAGAGAATTTTCCTTCAGAAGATTGTGATACATTTTAATTCACCAACAAAATCACAATCTCCCAAAGAAAGTTCCAATCTTTTGTCTCTATCATCCAGATAAAGGACGGACAGACAGATAAAGGACAGACAGATAAAGGACAGATAGACAAGCGGTTGGCACTTTCTATGGTACTCACCTCTCTCACTTCTAAACTTAGTTAATTGTCACTTAATGTTTTATTATTAACTCATTAGTGACGTATACGCTTACTATAGACCACTAGTGCTATAACTTTAAAGATTGGTTTATTAACTAAAAAGTCATTGTTATAAAATCATGTTTTTATTTGGCAAGAAATCTGCTTGTTTGCTGCTTTTAGATGCACTAGTCTCTTAGATAGTTCGCAGAGCTAGCACTCACTCACCTACAGACCTGTGATGTACTGCACTTACCTGCAGAGCTAGCACTCTCACACACCTACAGACCTGTGATGTACTTCACTCACTCACCTACAGACCTTTGATATACTGCACTTACCTGCAGAGCTAGCACTCTCTCACACGCGCACACACACACCTACAGACCTGTGATGTACTGCGCTTACCTGCAGAGCTAGCACTCACTCACACACCTACAGACCTGTGATGTACTGCACTCACTAACACACCTACAGACCTGTGATGTACTGCACTCACTCACACACCTACAGACCTGTACTGCACTTACCTGCAGAGCTAGCACTCTCACACACCTACAGACCTGTGATGTACTTCACTCACACACCTACAGACCTTTGATATACTGCACTTACCTGCAGAGCTAGCACTCTCTCACACGCACACACACCTACAGACCTGTGATGTACTGTGCTTACCTGCAGAGCTAGCACTCACTCACACACCTACAGACCTGTGATGTACTGCACTCACTCACACACCTACAGACCTGTGATGTACTGTGCTTACCTGCAGAGCTAGCACTCACTCACACACCTTCACACCTGTGAGATACTGCACTCTTTTTACTATTTTATAAAGATTTAGACAGTGAATTTGGTTACGGTCACTGCTCTCTTGGGGTAAATATGTTGCTAATATTTTGCTGCCTGGGAATCCCGTAACATTTGTTACCTTGAGCACTTTGTGCCCATATACAGGCAGCTGTCGCAGGGTCACATGTCTGGTGAAACCCCCGGGACTTCTCCCTAGCATTGTGCTTTCTCTTGGCTTTGACAGACAGTGACAGGGGCTGCAGTGACAATGACGCATGTCACAGATAATGACACAATGGCACAGCCCATTCAGTTTTCATTTGTGCTCAAATACCATGTGGGGGCTCGGGTGGGTTTTTACTGTTTTCATCCCAAAATATGTAGAGCCCCTGATACAGTGACTCCTTTAATTACGTGCAGTAAAAAAACTGTGCAATATACTTTCATTATTTGTTTTGCCCCCTTTTCATGTAATTTTAGCTCAGAAAATTATGGCTTTTCTAATTCTCAGACTTGCAAATGCACCTGCTGACTTCTCAAGGCTAACCCTGATACATATGTCCCTAATTGTCTTTATACAAACAAATAATGACCGTGTTTAACGCTGCTACATATCTGTAGCTAATTGTCTTTATCAGGTAACAGTAAAACAATGCACTTTTTACTAATAGAATTACCGTGGCTAGATTTGTCTGCAGACTAAAAACTATATTCTCTCCTCTAAATAAGGGAAATGGTGGTGCAAGAAATGCAGCAAACAAGAGGTTAATTTGTTTAAACCAGACATGGCTAATGTTCTTCTGTATTAACACAACAGCTAGCATGCACTCACTCACTTATAGACCTGTACTGCACTTACCTGCAGAGCTAGCACTCACTCACTCACACACCTACAGACCTGTACTGCACTTGCCTACAGAGCTAGCACACACTCACTTATAGACCTGTACTGCACTTACCTGCAGAGCTAGCACTCACTCACACACCTACAGACCTGTACTGCACTTACCTGCAGAGCTAGCACTCACTCACACACCTACAGACCTGTACTGCACTTACCTGCAGAGCTAGCACTCACTCACACACCTACAGACCTGTACTGCACTTACCTGCAGAGCTAGCACTCACTCACACACCTACAGACCTGTACTGCACTTACCTGCAGAGCTAGCACTCACTTATAGACCTGTACTGCACTTACCTGCAGAGCTAGCACTCACTCACTTATAGACCTGTACTGCACTTACCTGCAGAGCTAGCACTCACTCACATACCTACAGACCTGTACTGCACTTACCTGCAGAGCTAGCACTCACTCACTTATAGACCTGTACTGCACTTACCTGCAGAGCTAGCACTCACTCACTTATAGACCTGTACTGCACTTACCTGCAGAGCTAGCACTCACTCACTTATAGACCTGTACTGCACTTACCTGCAGAGCTAGCACTCACACACCTACAGACCTGTACTGCACTTACCTGCAGAGCTAGCATACACTCACACACCTACAGACCTGTACTGCACTTACCTGCAGAGCTAGCACACACCTACAGACCTGTACTGCACTTACCTGCAGAGCTAGCACACACTCACACACCTACAGACCTGTATTGCACTTACCTGCAGAGCTAGCACACACCTACAGACCTGTACTGCACTTACCTGCAGAGCTAGCACACACTCACACACCTACAGACCTGTACTGCACTTACCTGCAGAGCTAGCACACACTCACACACCTACAGACCTGTACTGCACTTACCTGCAGAGCTAGCACACACTCATTTATAGACCTGTACTGCACTCACTCACATACCTACAGACCTGTACTGCACTTGCCTGCAGAGCTAGCACTCACTCACTTATAGACCTGTACTGCACTTACCTGCAGAGCTAGCACTCACTCACTTATAGACCTGTACTGCACTTACCTGCAGAGCTAGCACTCACTTATAGACCTGTACTGCACTTACCTGCAGAGCTAGCACTCACTCACACACCTACAGACCTGTACTGCACTTACCTGCAGAGCTAGCACACACCTACAGACCTGTACTGCACTTACCTGCAGAGCTAGCACACACTCACACACCTACAGACCTGTACTGCACTTACCTGCAGAGCTAGCACACACTCACACACCTACAGACCTGTACTGCACTTACCTGCAGAGCTAGCACTCACTCACACACCTACAGACCTGTGCTTACCTGCAGAGCTAGCACTCACTCACACTCCTAAGGGCCAGATTACAAGTGGAGAGGAATGTTGCGCTTCCGCTAGATTGATACTTGAACTTGGAATACAGCATTCACATTCACTCATAGAAGACAGTGGGGGAAAAAAACAACTCTCGCCCAAACACCATCGCATATTCTCATTAGCGCTAACCCTACATGAAAATATGAATATTTCCTATTCCAATGTTCTTAACATAACTGAATTTGTTCTATTTATTCATAATGAAATATTGCTACATATATATGATTTTTTTTTTCTTTTTTTAAACAATTATAGTGTGTGTGTGTGTGTGTATCTCTGTTAAAGCTCTTTGGCGGCCCTTATAACTATTGTTTGCAATATATTTGTAATAATTGCATTAGATGTGTTATTATATGTGTAGCTGTACTGTGTATTAGGGGCGCGATCCGATAAAGATCGTAGTTTGCGGCGCAAGCGAGGGAACCCCCGCCGCCCGCAGTTTCAGCTCGCAACTCGAGCTATCCTATATACGGCGCCGTCAGAGGCTAAAGTGCCGTAAGTCTGATTCAAGTTCAATCCGATTGGCTGATTGGTTGAACCAATCGGATTGAACTTGAATCTGATTGGCTGATTAAATCAGCCAATCAGATTTTTCTGCCTTAATTCCGATTGGCTGATAGAATCCTATCAGCCAATCGGAATTCGACGGACGCCATCTTGGATGACAAAAAAAGGTACCTCATTCCTCGTTTAGTTTTCGTGCCGGATGGATGCTCTACGGCGGAGGAGCGAAGAAAGATTGAAGATGCCGCTTTGCTTGAAGACATCGCCGGATGGAAGAAGACCGCTGGATGGAAGAAGACTTCACTGCCGCTTGATTGAAGACATCGCCGGATGGAAGAAGACTTCACTACCGCTTGATTGGACATCGCCCGGATCGGATGAAGAGTTCTGCCCGGCTGGGTGAAGACAAGGTAGGGAGATCTTCAGGGGGGTAGTGTTAGGTTTTTTTAAGGGGGGTTTGGGTGGGTTTAGAATAGGGGTATGTGGGTGGTGGGTTGTAATGTTGGGGGGTGGTATTGTGTTTTTTCTTTACAGGCAAAAGAGCTGTTTTCTTTGGGGCATGCCCCGCAAAAGGCCCTTTTAAGGGCTGGTAAGGTAAAAGAGCTTTGAACTTTTTTAATTTAGAATAGGGCAGGGAAATTTTTTTTATTTTGGGGGGCTTTATTATTTTATTAGGGGGCTTAGAATAGGTGTAATTAGCTTAAAAATCTTGTAATATTTTTTTTATTTTTTGTAATTTAGTGTTTTTTTTTTTTGTAATTTAGTTTAGATTATTTTATTGTATTTTAGTTTAGATATTTGTAGTTTATTTAATTTATTGATAGTGTAGGTGTATTTGTAACTTAGGTTAGGATTTATTTTAAAGGTAATTTTGTAATTATTTTAACTAGGTAGCTATTAAATAGTTATTAACTATTTAATAGCTATTGTACCTAGTTAAAATAAATACCAAGTTACCTGTAAAATAAATATAAACCCTAAAATAGCTACAATGTAATTATTAATTACATTGTAGCTATCTTAGGGTTTATTTTATAGGTATTTAGATTTAAATAGGAATATTTTAATTAATAATATTAATATTAATTAGATCTATTTTAATAAGAATTTAGTTGGGGGTGTTAGCGTTAGATAGGGTTATTATACTTAATATATATTATAATAACGATATTAACTATATTAACCCTAATATAATTAGGGTTAATATAGTTAATATATATAATATAATAACTATATTAACTATATTAACCCTAATATAATTAGGGATAATATAGCTGGCGGCGGTGTAGGGGGATTAAATTAGGGGTTAATATTTTTAAAATAGATGGCGGCGGGGTAGGGGCTCAGTTTAGGGGTAGGTAAGGTAGATGGCGGCGGTGTAAGGGACTCACATTAGGGGGTATGTAATGTAGCTTGCGACGGTGTAGGGGGATCACATTAGGGGGTTATACTTTTAATGTAGGTGGCGGCGGGGTCCGGGTGCGGCGGTTTAGGGGTTAAATACTTTATTAGGGATTGCGACGGGGGATCGCAGTTGACAGGTAGACATTGCGCATGCGTTAGGTGTTAGGTTTATTTTGCAGCTAGTTTAGGGAGTTACAGGGCTCCAATAGACAGCGTAAGGCTTACTACGGCTGCATTTTGTGGCGAGGTGAAAATGGAGTAAGATTTCTCCATTTTCGCCACGTAAGTCCTTACGCTGTATATTGGATACCAAACTGCGCTGGTTTGGTATACCTGCCTATAGCCCAAAAAACTACGGGCGACGGCAGAAATATACGAGCGTAACTTCTAGGTTATGCCGTATATGTGATACCAAACCAGCGCAAATTTCGGTGTCGCCGGCTTTTGTGGGCGACGCTGCATATCGGAACGGGCCCTAAATGTGTTATTATATGTGTAGCTGTACTGTGTATTAGATGTGTTATATGTGTAACTGTACTGTGTATTAGATGTGTTATTATAAGTGTAGCTGTACTGTGTATTATATGTGTTATTATATGTGTAACTGTATTGTGTATTAGATGTGTTATTATATGTGTAACTGTACTGTGTGTTAGATGTGTTATTATATGTGTAACTGTACTGTGTGTTAGATGTGTTATTATATGTATAACTGTACTGTGTGTTAGATGTGTTATTATATGTGTAACTGTACTGTGTGTTAGATGTGTTATTATATGTGTAACTGTACTGTGTGTTAGATGTGTTATTATATGTGTATTTTATTAGCAGAAATAGCAAGGTTCTTATGCCACTTTACAGATCATTAGTTAGACCAAATATGGAATACTGTGTACAGTTCTGGAGACCATATCTTAAGACAGATATAAATAAACTAGAAGCTGTCCAAAGGAGGGCTACTAAAATGGTACATGGTCTAAAATATAAAACATACAAAGAAAGACTCTATGATCTAAATATGTATAGTTTAGAGGATAGAAGGGAAAGAGGTGACATGATAGAAACCTTCAAATATATGAAGGGACTTAATAAAATAGAAGCTGAAAGCATTTTTCACAAAAAAATAAATGCCAAAACAAGGGGTCACAATCTAAAGTTAGAGGGTAGTAGATTCAGGAGAAATTTGAGGAAGCATTTTTTTACAGAAAGGGTGGTGGATTCATGGAATAAACTTCCATTTGAGGTGGTAAACACAAAGACTGTAAAGGAATTTAAAAATGCCTGGGACATGCATAAGGCTATCCTAAGGAAAAAGTAACATGTAATATGGGTAGACTTGATGGGCCTTTTTGGTTCTTATCTACCGTCAAATTCTATGTTTCTATGTTTCTATGTTTCTATGTGTAACTGTACTGTGTGTTAGATGTGTTATTATATGTATAACTGTACTGTGTATTAGATGTGTTATTATATGTAACTGTACTGTGTATTAGATGTGTTATTATAAGTGTAACTGTACTGTGTATTAGATGTGTTATTATAAGTGTAACTGTACTGTGTATTAGATGTGTTATTATATGTGTAGCTGTACTGTGTATTAGATGTGTTTATTATAAGTGTTTTGAGCAACTTTTTATTGTTGTCAGTCAACCATAGTTCTGAGGACTCGATAAGGATTCTAGGGTAAATCACGATTGCGCTGACGCGATTGTGTTTACCTTAAACTTGCAATACCACGGTAAGCCCGAGGATCGCAAACCCTTGCACTTGTAATCTCGCCCTACTTCTGTCAGTGATCCTGAAGTAAATTGCATCTGTGTCTGATCTATAAAAGCTCTCACAGAGCAGACATTTAAACAACTTTCTAAATCCGCTTTATTTATCTCATTTGCTTTCTTCTCTTGATATATTGAACAGCATACCTAGGTAGACTACTGGGAGCTAGCTGCAAATATATGCCTCTCGTCATCACTGATGTGCTCATTAGCTCCCATGCTCTGTCTGAATCATAAAGCAAATGGGTTTTATGCCACTTTGTGCTTTTTCTTGTGCCTTTCAAATTGGAAAACAGCTGCAAAATCAGCCATGAACTGACGTTAAAAACAGAAGGGTCTCTCAGCAGCCTCAGGGTGATAAAGTTTCAAGCTGTGAGTAGGTGTGAGCTGTCCTTGTGTCAGGTATGGGCGGGTAATGTGATTAGAAACAGATAAATAAACCGCTTATTAACTGTGCACTTTTAACAACACTTACAAATCAGTTTGAATAAAAAAAAAAAAAAAAACTGTGTGATGCATTTTACAAGATAAACTCCACTGTGACAGTCACATTCTCTGATACTCATAATCTGTCACAGTGTGTCCTTGTCTGTGAGTAGCAGAGAATGTGACACAGGAGAGACAGACAAGGACACACTGTGACAGAGTGTGAGTAGCAGAGAATGTGATATAAATGACAAGAGAGATACAGACAGGGACACACTGTGACAGAGTGTGAGTAGTAAATAATGTGACACAGGAGATACAGACGGACACACTGTGACAGAGTGTGAGTAGCAGAGAATGTGACACAAGAGATACAGACAGGGACACACTGTGACAGAGTGTGAGTAGCAGAGAATGTGACACAGGAGATACAGACAGGGACACACTGTGAGTAGTAAATAATGTGACACAGGAGGACACACTGTGACAGAGTGTGAGTAGCAGATAATGTTACACAGTATGTATGTATTGGGTACTTGTAAAGTGCAGCTAATCACCCGTAAGGGTCTCATTTTATCTACCTCGGAAGGATGAAAGGCTGAGTGGACCTCGCCGGGGATCGAACCTGCAACCCTTGGGTTGCTACAGAACTCAGCCATAGTGCCTTAGCATGCTGAGCTATCTGTCCAGCTCAGGAGATAGACAGGGACACACTGTGACAGAGTGTGAGTAGCAGAGAATGTGACACAGGAGATACAGACAGGGACACACTGTGACAGAGTGTGAGTAGCAGAGAATGTGACACAGGAGATACAGACAGGGACACACTGTAACAGAGTGTGAGTAGCAGAGAATGTGACACAGGAGATACAGACAGGGACACACTGTGACAGAGTGTGAGTAGCAGAGAATGTGACACAGGAGATACAGACAGGGACACACTGTAACAGAGTGTGAGTAGCTGATATTGTGACACAGGAGATACAGACAGGGACACACTGTGACAGAGTGTGAGTAGCAGAGAATGTGACACAAGAGATACAGACAGGGACACACTGTGACAGAGTGTGAGTAGCAGAGAATGTGACACAGGAGATACAGACAGGGACACACTGTGACAGAGTGTGAGTAGCAGAGAATGTGACACAGGAGATACAGACAGGGACACACTGTGACAGAGTGTGAGTAGCTGATAATGTGACACAGGAGATACAGACAGGGACACACTGTGACAGAGTGTGAGTAGCAGAGAATGTGACACAGGAGATACAGACAGGGACACACTGTGACAGAGTGTGAGTAGCAGAGAATGTGACACAGGAGATACAGACAAGGACACACTGTGACAGAGTGTGAGTAGCAGAGAATGTGACACAGGAGATACAGACAGGGACACACTGTGACAGAGTGTGAGTAGCTGATAATGTGACACAGGAGATACAGACAGGGACACACTGTGACAGAGTGTGAGTAGCAGAGAATGTGACACAGGAGATACAGACAGGGACACACTGTGACAGAGTGTGAGTAGCAGAGAATGTGACACAGGAGATACAGACAAGGACACACTGTGACAGAGTGTGAGTAGCAGAGAATGTGACACAGGAGATACAGACAGGGACACACTGTGACAGAGTGTGAGTAGCTGATAATGTGACACAGGAGATACAGACAGGGACACACTGTGACAGAGTGTGAGTAGCAGAGAATGTGACACAGGAGATACAGACAAGGACACACTGTGACAGAGTGTGAGTAGCAGAGAATGTGACACAGGAGATACAGACAAGGACACACTGTGACAGAGTGTGAGTAGCAGAGAATGTGACACAGGAGATACAGACAGGGACACACTGTGACAGAGTGTGAGTAGCAGAGAATGTGACACAGGAGATACAGACAGGGACACACTGTGACAGAGTGTGAGTAGCAGAGAATGTGACACAGGAGATACAAACAGGGACACACTGTGACAGAGTGTGAGTAGCAGAGAATGTGACACAGGAGATACAAACAGGGACACACTGTGACAGAGTGTGAGTAGCAGAGAATGTGACACAGGAGATACAGACAGGGACACACTGTGACAGAGTGTGAGTAGCTGATAATGTGACACAGGAGATACAGAAAGGGCCACACTGTGACAGAGTGTGAGTAGCTGAGAATGTGACACAGGAGATACAGACAGGGACACACTGTGACAGAGTGTGAGTAGCAGAGAATGTGACACAGGAGATACAGACAGGGACACACTGTGACAGAGTGTGAGTAGCAGAGAATGTGACACAGGAGATACAGACAGGGACACACTGTGACAGAGTGTGAGTAGCAGAGAATGTGACACAGGAGATACAGACAGGGACACACTGTGACAGAGTGTGAGTAGCAGAGAATGTGACACAGGAGATACAGACAGGGACACACTGTGACAGAGTGTGAGTAGCAGAGAATGTGACACAGGAGATACAGACAGGGACACACTGTAGCAGAGAATGTGACACAGGAGATGCAGACAGGGACACACTGTGACAGAGTGTGAGTAGCAGAGAATGTGACACAAGAGATACAGACAGGGACACACTGTGACAGAGTGTGAGTAGCAGAGAATGTGACACAGGAGATGCAGACAGGGACACACTGTGACAGAGTGTGAGTAGCAGAGAATGTGACACAAGAGATACAGACAGGGACACACTGTGACAGAGTGTGAGTAGCAGAGAATGTGACACAGGAGATACAGACAGGGACACACTGTGACAGAGTGTGAGTAGCAGAGAATGTGACACAGGAGATACAGACAGGGACACACTGTGACAGAGTGTGAGTAGCAGAGAGTGTGACACAGGAGATACAGACAGGGACACACTGTGACAGAGTGTGAGTAGCTGACAATGTGACACAGGAGATACAGACAAGGACACACTGTGACAGAGTGTGAGTAGCAGAGAATGTGACACAGGAGATACACTCTGTCACAGTGTGTCCCTGTCTGTATCTCCTGTGTCACATTCTCTGCTACTCACACTCTGTCACAGTGTGTCCCTGTCTGTATCTCCTGTGTCACATTCTCTGCTACTCACACTCTGTCACAGTGTGTCCTTGTCTGTATCTCCTGTGTCACAATATCAGCTACTCACACTCTGTCACAGTGTGTCCCTGTCTGTATCTTCTGTGTCACATTATCAGCTACTCACACTCTGTCACAGTGTGTCCCTGTCTGTATCTCCTGTGTCACATTCTCTGCTACTCACACTGTCACAGTGTGTCCCTGTCTGTATCTCCTGTGTCACATTCTCTGCTACTCACACTCTGTCACAGTGTGTCCCTGTCTGTATCTCCTGTGTCACATTATAAGCTACTCACACTCTGTCACAGTGTGTCCTTGTCTGTATCTCCTGTGTCACATTATAAGCTACTCACACTCTGTCACAGTGTGTCCTTGTCTGTATCTCCTGTGTCACATTCTCTGCTACTCACACTCTGTCACAGTGTGTCCCTGTCTGTGAGTAGCAGAGAATGTGACACAGGAGATACAGACAAGGACACACTGTGACAGAGTGTGAGTAGCTTATAATGTGACACAGGAGATACAGACAAGGACACACTGTGACAGAGTGTGAGTAGCTTATAATGTGACACAGGAGATACAGACAGGGACACACTGTGACAGAGTGTGAGTAGCAGAGAATGTGACACAGGAGATACAGACAGGGACACACTGTGACAGTGTGAGTAGCAGAGAATGTGACACAGGAGATACAGACAGGGACACACTGTGACAGAGTGTGAGTAGCTGATAATGTGACACAGAAGATACAGACAGGGACACACTGTGACAGAGTGTGAGTAGCTGATATTGTGACACAGGAGATACAGACAAGGACACACTGTGACAGAGTGTGAGTAGCAGAGAATGTGACACAGGAGATACAGACAGGGACACACTGTGACAGAGTGTGAGTAGCAGAGAATGTGACACAGGAGATACAAACAGGGACACACTGTGACAGAGTGTGAGTAGCAGAGAATGTGACACAGGAGATACAGACAGGGACACACTGTGACAGAGTGTGAGTAGCAGAGAATGTGACACAGGAGATACAGACAGGGACACACTGTGACAGAGTGTGAGTAGCAGAGAATGTGACACAGGAGATACAGACAGGGACACACTGTGACAGAGTGTGAGTAGCAGAGAATGTGACACAGGAGATACAGACAGGGACACACTGTGACAGTGTGAGTAGCAGAGAATGTGACACAGGAGATACAGACAGGGACACACTGTGACAGAGTGTGAGTAGCTGATAATGTGACACAGAAGATACAGACAGGGACACACTGTGACAGAGTGTGAGTAGCAGAGAATGTGACACAGGAGATACAAACAGGGACACACTGTGACAGAGTGTGAGTAGCTGATAATGTGACACAGGAGATACAGACAGGGACACACTGTGACAGAGTGTGAGTAGCAGAGAATGTGACACAGGAGATACAAACAGGGACACACTGTGACAGAGTGTGAGTAGCTGATAATGTGACACAGGAGATACAGACAGGGACACACTGTGACAGAGTGTGAGTAGCAGAGAATGTGACACAGGAGATACAGACAGGGACACACTGTAACAGAGTGTGAGTAGCTGATAATGTGACACAGAAGATACAGACAGGGACACACTGTGACAGAGTGTGAGTAGCAGAGAATGTGACACAGGAGATACAGACAAGGACACACTGTAACAGAGTGTGAGTAGCAGAGAATGTGACACAGGAGATACAGACAGGGACACACTGTGACAGAGTGTGAGTAGCAGAGAATGTGACACAGGAGATGCAGACAGGGACACACTGTGACAGAGTGTGAGTAGCAGAGAATGTGACACAGGAGATACAGACAGGGACACACTGTGACAGAGTGTGAGTAGCAGAGAATGTGACACAGGAGATGCAGACAGGGACACACTGTGACAGAGTGTGAGTAGCAGAGAATGTGACACAGGAGATACAGACAAGGACACACTGTGACAGAGTGTGAGTAGCAGAGAATGTGACACAGGAGATACAGACAGGGACACACTGTGACAGAGTGTGAGTAGCTGATATTGTGACACAAGAGATACAGACAGGGACACACTGTGACAGAGTGTGAGTAGCTGATATTGTGACACAGGAGATACAGACAGGGACACACTGTGACAGAGTGTGAGTAGCAGAGAATGTGACACAGGAGATACAAACAAGGACACACTGTGACAGAGTGTGAGTAGCAGAGAATGTGACACAGGAGATACAGACAGGGACACACTGTGACAGAGTGTGAGTAGCAGAGAATGTGACACAGGAGATACAGACAGGGACACACTGTGACAGAGTGTGAGTAGCAGAGAATGTGACACAGGAGATACAGACAGGGACACACTGTGACAGAGTGTGAGTAGCTGATAATGTGACACAGGAGATACAGACAGGGACACACTGTGACAGAGTGTGAGTAGCAGAGAATGTGACACAGGAGATGCAGACAAGGACACAATGATATCAGGACAGCTGCTTGTTGTGTGTAGGAGCTGCGCATCATGTTTCACATGGTGGGTCATTGCCATGAAGAGTAAGGCCCTTATCATTGCATATGAAGAGCACAATTGCAGAAGGGGAATTCCCTTCTCCCTCTAACGCCCATATTAGCAACAGTGAGACAAATGGGGACAGTAACAGAGCTGATGACGATGATACATCAGTTGGCCAACTGGTATAACTGAGTACAATATGTGGATAGTTCAATGTGACCAGCCTTTAACACACAGCATGTATATCTCAGCAAGCTCAGCTGGGCACCTTTATAGAACACAACGTACAGTACCAGTGGCATATAGTGCTAGGTACATATGGCCCCATATACAACACAATGCACAGTACCAGTGGCATATAGTGCTAGGTACATATGGCCCCATATACAACACAATGCACAGTACCAGTGACATATAGTGCTAGGTACATATGGCCCCATATACAACACAACGTACAGTACCAGTGGCATATAGTACTAGGTACATATGGCCCCATATACAACACAATGCACAGTACCAGTGGCATATAGTGCTAGGTACATATGGCCCCATATACAACACAATGCACAGTACCAGTGACATATAGTGCTAGGTACCTTTGGCCCCATATACAACTCAATGCACAGTACCAGTGGCATATAGTGCAAGGTACCTATGGCACCATATGCAATACAACACACAGTACCAGTGGCATACAGTGCTAGGTACCTATGGTACCTAAAGAACAGAACCATGAAGGGCAAGGTGCCTGTAGAATAGGTTTCCAGTGGAATGCAGTGCATAGTGCCTATAGAATAGTGTTCCAATGGCATGCAGTGAAAGGTACTTATATTGTTCCAATGGTATGCAATGCAAGGTGCCTATAACCTAGGGTTGCCAGTGGCATGCAGTGCAAGGTGCCTATAAAAACCATTAACTATTACAAACTGGGTAATTTACCTATAGATGACAGTAGAATACTGCCAGTGGCATAATCATGATGTCCATAGAAGTTCAATGGCACATGTTATGGTACAGGGCTCTACCAACAAGAGGTTCAGACACTGCCAGTCACATTCTGATTAGCACTTAGTTACTTCACTCCATGCAGAAGAGTTAGAGTTGAAGACAAGTAGAGCTGCCAGCAAGGGGTACAGCCTTTCACCAGGTGCACCATGATAGGAACGTGTCCTCTGCTCACTGACTCCTTATTAAAGGAATGCAGGGTATTAAATATCCAAAGAAGCAAGGAAGGAATTGCCCAGCTAGTAGAGCTGTGTAGACAAGTTTAGCTGAACAGCTGACCAAATCATTATGGGTGAGTTTTGCTTAGTTGTCTCCCAGATGAGGAGCTTCTCCTTTATCAGGAAACTCAGTGTCTACAGAGATCTATTATGTAACAGAATGTTCAACGCAAACTTATGAGTCCACCTGTCCTGTCAATCATTTTATGTAAAGATGGTTTAATGCTTACAGTGACTCAAGAACAGGGCCCTCTACCCTTTAGATTTATATACTGTAAATGTCTAATGATTACTGTACCCCATAACTGTACATATGGTTTATGTAAATGTATAATAATTACTGTACCCCATAACTGTACCTACGGTTTATGTCAATGTCTGATTACTGTACCCCATAACCGTACATATGGTTTATGTAAATGTCTAGTGATTGTTGTACCCCATAACGGTACATATGGTTTATGTAAATGTCTGATTACTGTACCCCATAACAGTACGTATGGTTTATGTAAATGTCTGATTACTGTACCCCATAACAGTACGTATGGTTTATGTAAATGTCTGATTACTGCACCCCATAACAGTACGTATGGTTTATGTAAATGTCTGATTACTGTACCCCATAACAGTACGTATGGTTTATGTAAATGTCTGATTACTGTACCCCATAACAGTACGTATGGTTTATGTAAATGTATGATTACTGCACCCCATAACTGTACCTATGGTTTATGTCAATATCTGATTACTGTACCCCATAACGGTACGTATGGTTTATGTAAATGTCTAGTGATTGTTGTACCCCATAACTGTATCTACGGTTTATGTAAATGTATGATTACTGTACCCCATAACTGTACGTACAGATTATGTAAATGTCTAGTGATTGTTGTACCCCATAACTGTACATACGGTTTATGTAAAATGATTACTGTACCCCATAACTGTACGTACGGTTTATGTATATGTCTAGTGATTGTTGTACCCCATAACTGTACATACGGTTTATTTAAATGTCTAGTGATTAGTGTTCCCCATAACTGTACGTACGGTTTATGTAAATGTTTAGCGATTAGTGTTCCCCATAACTGTACATATGGTTTATGTAAATGTATAGTGATTAGTGTTCCCCATAACTGTATTACGGTTTATGTATATGTCTAGTGATTGTTGTACCCCATAACTGTACATATGGTCTATGTAAATGTCTAGTGATTAGTGTTCCCCATAACTGTACGTATGGTTTATGTAAATGTCTAGTGATTAGTGTTCCCCATAACTGTACGTACGGTTTATGTAAATGTTTAGCGATTAGTGTTCCATATAACTTTACGTACGGTTTATGTAAATGTCTAGTGATTAGTGTTCCCCATAACTGTACGTATGGTTTATGTAAATGTCTAGTGATTAGTGTTCCCCATAACTGTACGTACGGTTTATGTAAATGTTTAGCGATTAGTGTTCCCCATAACTGTACGTACGGTTTATGTTAATGTCTAATTATTACTGTGCCCCATAACTGTATGTACGGTTTATGTAAATGTCTAGTGATTAGTGTTCCCCATAACTGTACGTATGGTTTATATAAATGTCTAGTGATTGTTGTATCCCATAACTGTACGTACGGTTTATGTTAATGTCTAATTATTACTGTGCCCCATAACTGTATGTACGGTTTATATAAATGTATTATTACTGTACCCCATAATGGTACGTACGGTTTATGTAAATGTATAATGATTACTGTACCTCATAACTCTACGTACGGTTTATGTCAATGTTATCCATAACTGTATACTTAATATTACAACGTTGCTTGGTGCTTTATAAATAAACAACAAGAATAGAATAGAAAATACTAGTGAGCGATACATAACACAGCACCCCAGTACACAGTGCCCATAATAGTGCCCGGGAAGCGTTACAGAGCTGGGCCTAACACCAGTAAAGCAGGAGTTGTTATATCCCAGAATACTGGCATATTACCCAGTTCAGGGTCATTCTTTCTTCTGATTCAACATCTCAAAGTGTGAGATTTGTCTGCAATCACTGCTCTCCTTGTGAGATCATATGAATGAGTCGGCGTAGTTATGGGGCAACTGGGGTGTTGCAGGAAAAGTTATATACATAGGGCTAAATTACAAGTGGTGCGTATACGTTCATTTGTGCGCGTATTACATGTTGAAAGTAAATGTGTTCGCTCAAGCACTGTTGAATTTTTAAAGAAGACCTTGTGTAAAATGTTAGGGTTAAAATAACATAAATACATTATAATAAACTGTTACACTCATATAAACACTGTCTGATAAAAAACTAGTCATATAAATATTAATAAAAATTATTTATAAGGGTTAAAAAGTATATGACCAAGTATCGGTGTCTGATTAGTGCACGTGTGTATGTATGTATCCTGAATTTCTGTCAGATAATGCACCAGTCATTGTTGCAATTACAAATGTTTAGGCATTCTCATGTTTATTTCTTTTGTTTGTATTGGTATGACACAAAAAAAAAAGCCAAATCTGACACATTCCACGCAAAACTCCAAAAACGGACTGGACAAAATTATTGGCACCTTCTCAAAATTGTAAGAAATAATTACATTCTAAGTTTGTGATGCTCCTGTAATTTGTAATTAAACTCACCTGTATCAATTAACAGGTGCTGACAATATAGAAATCACACCGGCATTGAAAAATGTACTCAACCTTTCTGTTGTGTGTCTCTGTGTGCTACACTGAGCATGGAGAAGAGAAAGAGCAGCAAATAATTGTCTGAGGATTTGAGAACAAAAATTGTGGAAAAGCATGGACAATCTCAAGGTTACAACTCCATCTCCAGAGATCTTAATGTTCCTGTGTCCACTGTGCGCAACATTGTCAAGAAGTTTACAGCCCATGGCACTGTAGCTAATCTCCCTGCATGTGGACGAAAGATTTATCAAAGATTGCAACGAAGGAACCTTAATCAACTTCCAGACAAGCTGATATTCATGCACAGGGTACAAATATGTCAGCTCGCACTATATGTCGCCATCTGAATGAAAAGGGATGCTATGGTAGGAGACCCAGGAGGACCCCACTGTTGGAGTTTGCCAAACTTACCTGAGGAAGTCAAACTCCTTTTGGGAGAATGTGCTGTGGACAGACAAAACAAAATTACAGCTTTTTGGTAAAGTCCATCTTTCTACTGTTTTCAGAAACATAAATGAGACTTTTAAAGGAAAGAATACAGTCCCTACAGTCAAACATGGTGGAGGTTCACTGATGTTTTGGGGTTGCTTTGCTGCTTCAGGCACTGGATGTCTTGACTGTGTGCATGGCCTTATGAAATCTGAAGACTACCAAAGAATTCTGTGGTGCAATGTAGGTCCCAGTGTCAGAAAGTTGGGTCTCCATCAGAGGTTACTGGTCTTACAGCATGACAATGACCAAAAGCACACATCAAAACGCATCCAGAAATTGTCTAAGACAAAGCGCTGGAGAGTACTGAACTGGCCATCAATTAGTCCAGATCTCAATAGAGCACCTGTGGGGAGATCTCAAAACAGCAATTGGGAAAAGGAAACCTTCTAATCTGAGAGACCTGGAGCAGTTGGTGAAAAAAGAGTGGTCCAAAATTTCAGTAAAGAGGTGTAAGAAACTCATTGATGGTTACAGGAAGTGATTGATTTCAGTTATTTTATTTCCAAGGGGTGTGCTACCAAATATTACATTTAGGGAGCCAATAATTTTGTCCAGTAAATTTCTGGAGTTTTGTGTGGAATGTGTCAGATTTGGCTTTTTCTTCTACACTTGTTTGTGTTACACCAATGCAAACAAAATAAATAAACATGAGAATGCCTAAACATTTGTAATTGCAACAATTTTTAGGACAAAGTGGTGCATTATCTGACAGAAATGCAGGGGTGCCAATATTTTTGGCCATGGCTGTATATTCTATAGATTATTTAGAATTTTTTTAGTACATCCATAATAATTTACATTATGTTTCAATATTTTATATTTAATAAAAACATAATGCGCCTTAAGATAACTCATCTCGGGTTAACGCACATGAAGAATTAGTGTATTCCTTTCGGGCTTATATGTTTGCAAAAAGATTACTTGTGGCTTTAACATTCGAGCAAAAGCACTAAATAGCGCACTACTTGTAATCTACCCATGCAGAGGTATAGAGAGCAATAGGGAGACCCATACAGAGAGTTTGTATCATGGCTGCCATGTTTTGTTTCACTTGCAAGACAGGTAACTAAAGCGTACATTTGTATTAATTAAATAAACAGACACTGACACCCCCTTGTTCCTGCTCTCCTCCCCCAGACCCCTGATGTCTGCTCTCCTCCCCCAGACCCCTGATGTCTGCTCTCCTCCCTCAGACCCCTGATGTCTGCTCTATTCCCTCAGACCCCTAATGACTGCTCTCCTCCCTCAGACCCCTAATGACTGCTCTCCTCCCCCAGACCCCTAATGACTGCTCTACTCCCCCAGACCCCTAATGACTGCTCTCCTCCCTCAGACCCCTAATGACTGCTCTCCTCCCTCAGACCCCTAATGACTGCTCTCCTCCCTCAGACCCCTAATGACTGCTCTCCTCCCTCAGACCCCTAATGACTGCTCTCCTCCCTCAGACCCCAAATGACTGATCTCCTCCCTCAGACCCCTAATGACTGATCTCCTCCCTCAGACCCCTAATGACTGCTCTCCTCCCTCAGACCCCTAATGACTGCTCTCCTCCCTCAGACCCCTAATGACTGCTCTCCTCCCCCAGACCCCTAATGACTGCTCTCCTCCCCCAGACCCCTAATGACTGCTCTCCTCCCCCAGACCCCTAATGACTGCTCTCTTCCCTCAGACCCCTAATGACTGCTCTCCTCCCCCAGACCCCTAATGACTGCTCTCCTCCCTCAGACCCCTAATGACTGATCTCCTCCCTCAGACCCCTAATGGCTGCTCTCCTCCCTCAAACCCATAATGGCTGCTCTCCTCCCCCAGACCCCTAATGACTGCTCTCTTCCCTCAGACCCCTAATGACTGCTCTCCTCCCCCAGACCCCTAATGACTGCTCTCCTCCCCCAGACCCCTAATGACTGCTCTCTTCCCTCAGACCCCTAATGACTGCTCTCCTCCCCCAGACCCCTAATGACTGCTCTCCTCCCCCAGACCCCTAATGACTGCTCTCCTCCCCCAGACCCCTAATGACTGCTCTCCTCCCCCAGACCCCTAATGACTGCTCTCCTCCCCCAGACCCCTAATGACTGCTCTCCTCCCCCAGACCCCTAATGACTGCTCTCCTCCCCCAGACCCCTAATGACTGCTCTCCTCCCCCAGACCCCTAATGACTGCTCTCCTCCCTCAGACCCCTAATGACTGCTCTCCTCCCTCAGACCCCTAATGACTGCTCTCTTTCCTCAAACCCCTAATGAGTGCTCTCCTCCCCCAGACCCCTAATGACTGCTCTCCTCCCCCAGACCCCTAATGACTGCTCTCCTCCCCCAGACCCCTAATGACTGCTCTCCTCCCTCAGACCCCTAATGACTGCTCTCCTCCCTCAGACCCCTAATGACTGCTCTCTTTCCTCAAACCCCTAATGACTGCTCTCCTCCCCCAGACCCCTAATGACTGCTCTCCTCCCTCAGACCCCTAATGACTGCTCTCTTCCCTCAGACCCCTAATGACTGCTCTCCTCCCCCAGACCCCTAATGACTGCTCTCCTCCCCCAGACCCCTAATGACTGCTCTCTTCCCTCAGACCCCTAATGACTGCTCTCCTCCCCCAGACCCCTAATGACTGCTCTCCTCCCCCAGACCCCTAATGACTGCTCTCCTCCCCCAGACCCCTAATGACTGCTCTCCTCCCCCAGACCCCTAATGACTGCTCTCCTCCCCCAGACCCCTAATGACTGCTCTCCTCCCCCAGACCCCTAATGACTGCTCTCCTCCCCCAGACCCCTAATGACTGCTCTCCTCCCTCAGACCCCTAATGACTGCTCTCCTCCCTCAGACCCCTAATGACTGCTCTCTTTCCTCAAACCCCTAATGAGTGCTCTCCTCCCCCAGACCCATAATGACTGCTCTCCTCCCCCAGACCCCTAATGACTGCTCTCCTCCCCCAGACCCCTAATGACTGCTCTCCTCCCCCAGACCCCTAATGACTGCTCTCCTCCCTCAGACCCCTAATGACTGCTCTCCTCCCTCAGACCCCTAATGACTGCTCTCTTTCCTCAAACCCCTAATGAGTGCTCTCCTCCCCCAGACCCCTAATGATTGCTCTCTTTCCTCAAACCCCTAATGAGTGCTCTCCTCCCCCAGACCCATAATGACTGTTCTCCTCCCCCAGACCCCTAATGACTGCTCTCCTCCCCCAGACCCCTAATGACTGCTCTCCTCCCCCAGACCCCTAATGACTGCTCTCCTCCCCCAGACCCCTAATGACTGCTCTCCTCCCCCAGACCCCTAATGACTGCTCTCCTCCCCCAGACCCCTAATGACTGCTCTCCTCCCCCAGACCCCTAATGACTGCTCTCCTCCCCCAGACCCCTAATGACTGCTCTCCTCCCCCAGACCCCTAATGACTGCTCTCCTCCCCCAGAACCCTAATGACTGCTCTCCTCCCCCAGACCTCTAATGACTGCTCTCTTTCCTCAAACACCTAATGACTGCTCTCTTTCCTCAAACACCTAATGACTGCTCTCCTCCCTCAAACCCCTAATGACTGCTCTCCTCCCCCAGACCCCTAATGACTGCTCTCTTTCCTCAAACACCTAATGACTGCTCTCTTTCCTCAAACACCTAATGACTGCTCTCTTTCCTCAAACACCTAATGACTGCTCTCTTCCCTCAGACCCCTAATGACTGCTCTCCTCCCCCAGACCCCTAATGACTGCTCTCCTCCCCCAGACCCCTAATGACTGCTCTCCTCCCCCAGACCCCTAATGACTGCTCTCCTCCCCCAGACCCCTAATGACTGCTCTCCTCCCCCAGACCCCTAATGACTGCTCTCCTCCCTCAGACCCCTAATGACTGCTCTCTTCCCTCAGACCCCTAATGACTGCTCTCCTCCCCCAGACCCCTAATGACTGCTCTCTTTCCTCAAACCCCTAATGACTGCTCTCTTTCCTCAAACCCCTAATGACTGCTCTCTTTCCTCAAACACCTAATGACTGCTCTCCTCCCCCAGACCCCTAATGACTGCTCTCCTCCCACAGACCTTCAATGACTGCTCTGCTTTTCCCAATGATGGCTCTTCTCCCCCTAACCTCCAATAACTGTTCTGCTCCTCCTGACCCCCAATTGACTGCTCTGCTCCCCTTGACCCCCCATTGACTGTTCTCTTTCCCAGACCCCCATCCACTGCCCACTATCAATTACTGATCTCTTTCCCCCTGACCCCCATAGACTGCTCTCCTCCCCCAGACCCCCAATGGCTGCTCTGCTCCCCCCTAACCTCCAATGATAGCTCTCTTTCCCAGACCCCAGTGACTGTTCTAAAGCCCCACAACCCTGATGACTGATCTCATCCCTTAGACCACTGTGACTGCCCTGCTTCCCCAGATTCCCAATGACTGTTCACCTCCCCCAGATATACACATGCATGTGCACACACACACACAGAAACATACACATGCTGCAAACACATATGCACCCCCCCACACACACACACACACACTGCAAGACTATTCCTGTGCAGGTTTACATTGGCCTCTGAGGGAGTTAGGTTACCATGACCCGGTGGGGGGGTGGGACAGCTGTAGCTATAACAGAAACATCCCTACCCTCACTGATCCTCTCATTATCCCCAGCAGTATGGGGGGGGGGGGGGTCTGAGGTCTACAGCAATAAGAGGGTTAAAAGGATGCCATAGCTGAAGAGACAGATTACTGAAAAAGTACACACATAATAACCCTATTTAAAGATAGAGAAAAAAAGAAATGCTCTTTTGACTCGTAACAATGAGTTAAATAAAATGACAGCTTAAATAATAGTGTATAATATATAGGTGTGCCAGAAAAGAAGCGTTATACCCTTATGTAGAACAGCTCTAATTGGGATCAGACCCCTCTGAGGAAGCGTAAAGTGAAACGCGTCAGGGGCACCTGTTCTATTTTTAACTTGCACTCTGTTGATTTAGACTAAAAAACTTCTCGTTTAACGTTAACAAACTTTAAGACTTAATAGTTAACTGTTGCTACTGCTACTCTACCCCAATACAGGGGATACCGGGCACTCATCCCAATTAGAGCTTTATGGTATAATCTCACTCCTCCTCAGCCCACGGCACTAATTTCCATTACTTTTCTGCATTTATAAAGTATCAAGCAACATTGCAACTTGCTCATAAATAAGTAACCAGTCTCTCTCAACAGAGTTGTGTTTTTAAAACTTCTTTTCTGGCACACCTATATAATATATTATACACTATTATTTAAGCTGTCATTTAACTCTTTATTAAAGTTACATTTTAACCTTTAGTTCATTATTATGTGTCAAAAGAGCATTTCTTTTTTACCTATCTTTTAATAGGGTTATTGTGTGTACAATTTCTACTTATGTTCAGAGCACACCTCAGACTGCTTACCTCTAAATAAATCTAACAAGGTCAGCCTGAAGATAATACTTCTCCTTTCAGGACCTCTTTTTCTTTCATTTATAAGATTACTGAGAAATAATACATTGGCACATATCTTAGGCCCCCTCACATTGAAGCACATGTGCCAGACCACCTCTACCCACACATACTGTACAACACGTGGCAACCCTCCTCTGCCCACACAAACTGTAGCACACGTGTCAGCCTACCTCTGCCCACACAGACTGTAGCACACGTGCCAGCCCACCTCTGCCCACACATACTGTACGACGTGTGGCAACCCACCTCTGCCCACACATACTGTAGCACACGTGCCAGCCCACCTCTGCCCACACATATTGTACGATGCATGGCAACCCACCTCTGCCCACACAGACTGTAGCACACGTGCCAGCCCACCTCTACCCACACAGACTGTAGCACACGTGCCAGCCCACCTCTGCACACACAAACTGTGGTACATATTCCAGCCTACCCCTCACACACATACAGTGTACACATGCCAGTCTAGCCCCCCATACACATATACAGTGTACACATGCCAGTCTAGCCCCTCCCCCATACACACATACAGTGTACACATGCCAGTCTATCCCCCCATACACACATACAGTGTACACATGCCAGTCTAGCCCCTCCCCCATACACACATACAGTGTACACATGCCAGTCTAGCCCCTGCCCCTCCCCCATACACACATATAGTGTGCACATGCCAGTCTAGCCCCTCCCCCATACACACATACAGTGTACACATGCCAGTCTAGCCCCTCCCCCATACACACAGTGTACACATGCCAGCCTAGCCCCTCCCCCATACACAGTGTACACATGCCAGTCTAGCCCCTCCCCCATACACACATACAGTGTACACATGCCAGTCTAGCCCCTCCCCCATACACACATACAGTGTACACATGCCAGTCTAGCCCCTGCCCCTCCCCCATACACATATATAGTGTACACATGCCAGTCTAGCCCCTCCCCCATACACACATACAGTGTACACATGCCAGCCTAGCCCCTCCCCCATACACAGTGTACACATGCCAGTCTAGCCCCTCCCCCATACACACATACAGTGTACACATGCCAGTCTAGCCCCTCCCCCATACACACATACAGTGTACACATGCCAGTCTAGCCCCTCCCCCATACACACAGTGTACACATGCCAGCCTACCCCCTCCCACATACACAGTGTACACATGCCAGTCTAGCCCCTCCCCCATACACACATACAGTGTACACATGCCAGTCTAGCCCCTCCCCCATACACACATACAGTGTACACATGCCAGTCTAGCCCCTCCCCCATACACACATACAGTGTACACATGCCAGTCTAGCCCCTCCCCCATACACACATACAGTGTACACATGCCAGTCTAGCCCCTCCCCCATACACACGTACAGTGTACACATGCCAGTCTAGCCCCTCCCCCATACACACGTATAGTGTACACATGCCAGTCTAGCCCCTCCCCCATACACACATACAGTACAGTGTACACATGCCAGTCTAGCCCCTCCCCCATACACACATACAGTACAGTGTACACATGCCAGTCTAGCCCCTCCCCCATACACACATACAGTACAGTGTACACATGCCAGTCTAGCCCCTCCCCCATACAGTACAGTGTACACATGCCAGTCTAGCCCCTCCCCCATACAGTACAGTGTACACATGCCAGTCTAGCCCCTCCCCCATACACACATACAGTACAGTGTACACATGCCAGTCTAGCCCCTCCCCCATACACACATACAGTACAGTGTACACATGCCAGTCTAGCCCCTCCCCCATACACACATACAGTACAGTGTACACATGCCAGTCTAGCCCCTCCCCCATACACACATACAGTACAGTGTACACATGCCAGTCTAGCCCCTCCCCCATACACACATACAGTGTACACATGCCAGTCTAGCCCCTCCCCCATACACACAGTGTACACATGCCAGTCTAGCCCCCCCCATATACACATACAGTGTACACATGCCAGTCTAGCCCCTCCCCCATACACACAGTGTACACATGCCAGTCTAGCCCCTCCCCCATACACACATACAGTACAGTGTACACATGCCAGTCTAGCCCCCCCCCCCCCCCATACACACATACAGTGTACACATGCCAGTCTAGCCCCTCCCCCATACATACAGTGTACACATGCCAGTCTAGCCCCTCCCCCATACACACATACTGCAGCACATATCCCAGCGTCCCCATTCAAACACCACTAGAGCTGCTAGATGGGAGAGTGATAAAGTGACAAAATATTAACACCCAGCTGATGCCAAATACTGTGCCCACCGCTGGCTGTATAGAGGTTAATTATGTCAGTCTCTGTGCTCACATTACTTCTGCCTTCTGCAGTGCTCTGTACTAATGTAAGTTGTGATGTTCTGCAGCTGTCATTACTAATACTATCTGCAATGCTCTGCAGATCTGCATTCTGACACAAGTTGTGATGCTCTGCCAACCTCAATCATTAATACTATCTGCAATGCCCTGCAGTTCAATGTATTGACAAATGTTGTAATGTTCAGTGCTGTGGTGCTCTGCAGACCTCCTTATTAAGAGCTATAATGCTCTGCAGATGTCAGTACACAAACGTCACAGTGCTCTGCATATCTTAGTATACACAAGTCACAATGCTCTACAGCTATCAGTGTATATACAAGTCACAATGCTCTGCAGCTCTCAGTATACACAAGTCGCAGTGCTCTGCAGCTCGCAGTATATACAAGTCGCAGTGCTCTGCAGCTCTCAGTATATACAAGTCGCAGTGCTCTGCAGCTCTCAGTATATACAAGTCACAGTGCTCTGCAGCTCTCAGTGTACACAAGTCACAGTGCTCTGCAGCTCTCAGTGTACACAAGTCACAGTGCTCTGCAGCTCTCAGTGTACACAAGTCACAGTGCTCTGCAGTTCTCAGTATATACAAGTCACAGTGCTCTGCAGCTCTCAGTGTACACAAGTCACAGTGCTCTGCAGCTCTCAGTATACACAAGTCACAGTGCTCTGCAGCTCTCAGTATTACACAAGTCACAGTGCTCTGCTGCTCTCAGTATATACAAGTCACAGTGCTCTGCAGCTCTCAGTATACACAAGTCACAGTGCTCTGCAGCTCTCAGTATACACAAGTCACAGTGCTCTGCAGCTCTCAGTATATACAAGTCACAGTGCTCTGCAGCTCTCAGTATTACACAAGTCACAGTGCTCTGCAGCTCTCAGTATATACAAGTCACAGTGCTCTGCAGCTCTCAGTATATACAAGTCACAGTGCTCTGCAGCTCTCAGTATACACAAGTCACAGTGCTCTGCAGCTCTCAGTATACACAAGTCACAGTGCTCTGCAGCTCTCAGTATACACAAGTCACAGTGCTCTGCAGCTCTCAGTGTACACAAGTCACAGTGCTCTGCAGCTCTCAGTGTACACAAGTCACAGTGCTCTGCAGCTCTCAGTGTACACAAGTCACAGTGCTCTGCAGCTCTCAGTGTACACAAGTCACAGTGCTCTGCAGCTCTCAGTATACACAAGTCACAGTGCTCTGCAGCTCTCAGTATTACACAAGTCACAGTGCTCTGCAGCTATCAGTATATACAAGTCACAGTGCTCTGCTGCTCTCAGTATTACACAAGTCACAGTGCTCTGCAGCTCTCAGTATACACAAGTCACAGTGCTCTGCAGCTCTCAGTATACACAAGTCACAGTGCTCTGAAGGTATCAGTATATACAAGTCACAGTGCTCTGCAGCTCTCAGTATTACACAAGTCACAGTGCTCTGAAGGTATCAGTATATACAAGTCGCAGTGCTCTGCAGCTCTCAGTATACACAAGTCACAGTGCTCTGCAGCTCTCAGTATTACACAAGTCACAGTGCTCTGAAGGTATCAGTATATACAAGTCGCAGTGCTCTGCAGCTCTCAGTATACACAAGTCACAGTGCTCTGCAGCTCTCAGTATTACACAAGTCACAGTGCTCTGAAGGTATCAGTATATACAAGTCACAGTGCTCTGCAGCTCTCAGTATTACACAAGTCACAGTGCTCTGAAGGTATCAGTATATACAAGTCGCAGTGCTCTGCAGCTCTCAGTATACACAAGTCACAGTGCTCTGCAGCTCTCAGTATTACACAAGTCACAGTGCTCTGAAGGTATCAGTATATACAAGTCACAGTGCTCTGCAGCTCTCAGTATACACAAGTCACAGTGCTCTGCAGCTCTCAGTATACACAAGTCACAGTGCTCTGCTGCTCTCAGTATACACAAGTCACAGTGCTCTGCTGCTCTCAGTATACACAAGTCACAGTGCTCTGCAGCTCTCAGTATACACAAGTCACAGTGCTCTGCTGCTCTCAGTATACACAAGTCACAGTGCTCTGCAGCTCTCAGTATTACACAAGTCACAGTGCTCTGCAGCTCTCAGTATTACACAAGTCACAGTGCTCTGCAGCTCTCAGTATTACACAAGTCACAGTGCTCTGCAGCTCTCAGTATACACAAGTCACAGTGCTCTGCAGCTCTCAGTATTACACAAGTCACAGTGCTCTGCAGCTCTCAGTATATACAAGTCACAGTGCTCTGCAGCTCTCAGTACACACAAGTCACAGTGCTCTGCAGCTCTCAGTGTACACAAGTCACAGTGCTCTGCAGCTCTCAGTATTACACAAGTCACAGTGCTCTGCAGCTCTCAGTATACACAAGTCACAGTGCTCTGCTGCTCTCAGTATACACAAGTCACAGTGCTCTGCAGCTCTCAGTATTACACAAGTCACAGTGCTCTGCAGCTCTCAGTATTACACAAGTCACAGTGCTCTGCAGCTCTCAGTATACACAAGTCACAGTGCTCTGCAGCTCTCAGTATTACACAAGTCACAGTGCTCTGCAGCTCTCAGTATTACACAAGTCACAGTGCTCTGCAGCTCTCAGTATATACAAGTCACAGTGCTCTGCAGCTCTCAGTACACACAAGTCACAGTGCTCTGCAGCTCTCAGTGTACACAAGTCACAGTGCTCTGCAGCTCTCAGTATTACACAAGTCACAGTGCTCTGCAGCTCTCAGTATTACACAAGTCACAGTGCTCTGCAGCTCTCAGTATTACACAAGTCACAGTGCTCTGCAGCTATCAGTATACACAAGTCACAGTGCTCTGCAGCTCTCAGTATACACAAGTCACAGTGCTCTGCAGCTATCAGTATACACAAGTCACAGTGCTCTGCAGCTCTCAGTATTACACAAGTCACAGTGCTCTGCAGCTCTCAGTATATACAAGTCACAGTGCTCTGCAGCTCTCAGTACACACAAGTCACAGTGCTCTGCAGCTCTCAGTGTACACAAGTCACAGTGCTCTGCAGCTCTCAGTATACACAAGTCACAGTGCTCTGCAGCTCTCAGTATTACACAAGTCACAGTGCTCTGCAGCTTTCCGTATACAAAGTCGCAATGCTCTGCACCTCTCAGTAGAATCATTAGCAACAACAATCTGCACCACTCATTTCACAATGCTCTGCAACTTTAAAAACAGACATCAGCTGCAATGCTCTGCACCACTCAATAGAGAAAAAAGTTACAATGTTCTGCAGATCTGCAGCATACCCTTGGCAATAACCTGTAGTAGAGACGACTGTGCCGTTGCTATACAGCTATGATAAGACCCCAGTTGCAATGCTCTGCAGGCTATTGAGATCTCCCCCTCACCTCCAGCACCATCTCAGTCAGGTGGCTCTGCCGTTGCGCGGTGCGGTCTCCTGGTTCCGCACTCTGCCTCAGCAGCACACAGAACACATCATAGCGTTTCATGAGCTGCCTGTAGTTCTTGTCACTCAGCTCCAGTACCCGGTCTTTGCCATCATATGTGGGGAAATGCAGGCCCTCCTCAGCCCCACACAGGGCCACAAGGGCCCCCAGCACCAGAAGACCACCACACAACATGTTCCCAGACTGAGTGGCAGGACCAGGGCTGGGGGCTTACATAGCTCTGTCCTGGGGAGGGGGATCAGAGCTCTCTCCCACACACCCCCTCTGCCAATTATAGGACACAGTTGTTACCAGCTATAAATAGCACCTGCTGTGCATGTCACATAATGAGAAGGGGGGACGAGAGGGGCAGAGAGATGGTCATATATGCTTGTCAGGGAAGCTGACACTCTACTGCCCATAAACATGAGGCACAGTGAGACACCCATCACTGGTATATTCAATCACATGTATAGCCCACTTAACCCCATAAAGCTAACTAACCTTTATTTACCATCTGTAAACTGCACTAGTTATCCAACTGCCCCACTTACACTCACTTTACCTCATTAGTGATCCAATTGCCCCACTTACACTCACTTTACCTCACTAGTTATCCAACTGCCACCACTTACACTCACTTTACCACACTATTAATCCAATTGCCCCTGCCACTTACACTCACTTTACCTCATTAGTAATCCAACTGCCACCACTTACACTCACTTTACCTCACTAGTTATCCAACTGCCACCACTTACACTCACTTTACCACACTATTAATCCAATTGCCCCTGCCACTTACACTCACTTTACCCCATTAGTTATCCAACTGCCCCCTTACACTCACTTTACCCCACTAGTTATTTAACTGCATCCCCTTACACTCACTTTTTCTTACTAGTTATCCAACTGCCACCACTTACACTCACTTTACCACACTATTAATCCAATTGCCCCTGCCACTTACACTCACTTTACCCCATTAGTTATCCAACTGCCCCCTTACACTCACATTACCTAACTAGTTATCCAACTTCCCCAACTTACACTCACTTGACCGCACTAGTTATCCAACTACCCCCACTTGCACTCACTTTACCTCACAAGTTCCCCTCCAACTGTCCTCATTTACATTCAATTTAAAATGACAAGTTATCCAACTGCCCCCCCTTACACTCACTTTACCTCACAAGTTCTCCTCCAACTGTCCTCATTTACATTAAATTTACCTCACCAGTTATCCAACTGCCCCCACTTACACTAACTTTACCTTATTAGTTATCCAACTGCCCCCACTTACACTTACTTTACCTCATTAGTTATCCAACTGCACCCACTTACACTCACTTTACCTCACTAGTTATCCAACTGCCCCTGCCACTTACACTCACTTTACCGCTTTAGTTAAACAGCCCCCTACTTACACATACTTTATCTTATTAGTTAACTGTCCCCACTTACACCTACTTTACCTCACTAGTTATCCAACTGCCCCTATTTACACTTCACTCCACTGGTTCTTCAACTGCCCCCCACCACAACTTACACTAATTTGACCTCACTAGTTATCCAACTACCCCCACTTACACTCAATTTATCCCACAAGTCATCCAACTGCCCCCACCTACACTCACTTTACCTCACTAGTTATCCAACTGCCCCCCATTTACCCTCCCTTTACCTCACTAGTTATCCAACTGCCCCCCAACTTACACTCACTTTACCTCATTAGTTTACTGCCCCCACTTACACTTTAACTCAATAGGGCCCGATGGTCAAAACATTGAATATTCTAAAAAAGGAGAGTGTCCGAGCAATGCCGGTGAGCAGCAATGTCTCTCCCATTGAAGTCAATGGAAGCATTATGTCACGCCCACAGCGCCGCTCGTCTGCATTATACTGCGGAGTGGGGTGTCCTATTTGAAGTGTACTTACACAGCGCAGACAGTGCACTAACTGAAGTTAGGTGTAGGCACACTTCAAATATTTCCGTGGGGACCAAACTTTATTTACACCTTCACAAACTAGCTCAGGTGATGTTGTCTCAGCAGCTGATAACTGGCGAGACAAACATGGCCGCTACCCTCCGCACGTCTCGCTAACTCCCCCTAAACACCTATTTCTACGTCACACCTAAGTTACCCTCCACCTCACTACCTCCCACAGACCGCCTACTGCACAGCTAACCTACACTCACCCTGCTCCACCTTATTACCTCCCACAAACTACCTACGGCACAGCTAACCTACACTCCCCCTGCTCTACCTCGCTGCCTCATACAGACCGCCTATGTCGGAACTAACCTAAACTATACTATAAGTAATAAACCTGCTTATCAAAACTATGAACTATGTCACTAAAGTTAAAATAATGTTTCACAGAGATGCGCTGAAACGCCGGCAGCTGCCCGCCAGAGGACTGGGATAACCTCCTCGGCCTATCTAGGCTCCTGGAACTCGGTGCCGGACCAGAATTGAGCCATAGTCTGCCGGAGGCCTATCTGGGTTACTGGAATTCACTAGTCATCCAACTGCCCTCCCCCCCCCCCACTTATACTCACTTTACCTAACTAGTTATCCAACTGTCGCCCACTTACATTCACTTTACACCATAAGTTATCCAACTCACCCCATTTACACTAGGAGTAAACCCAATTTTCTATTCGTAGCCCCTGACAAGTAAAGCCAGTTCTTATACCTAACCCGTGACTAGTAAACCCAGCACCTATCCTTAACCCCTGACCTGTAAACCCAGCCCTATTCTTAATCTCCTCTACCTGAACTTGAATCCTTATCTCTAGCCCCTAACATATAAATCCAGCCCTTTCCCTAACCTCCAGCCCAAACTATGACCTAAATACTTAACCATCTATCTCAGCATCTATCACTAAACCCTAAATATGAACCCAAAACTTGTAAACCCAGCTCCTCTCCCTAACCCCCCAACTTGTAAAACCAGCTTCTATCCATAACCCCCCAACCTGTAAACACAGTGTTAGTGCCACAGAGTACCCATGTCCTGGTTGTTGCCCCTGTGCCTGAAGTTGATCCCTGGACCCTTCGATCTCAGGCTTGTTGGCTTTTCTACTGAGCAACCAGAGGATTCAGGTTCTATATAGAACTGCTTTTTCTACTTCCTGTTCTTTATGGCTCTATTTGCCTGCCAGCTGCAGCTAGTTACTCAATCAACACGCAGCTTCCTGTGTTTGCCTGTGTAGAGGATCTTCTTTGGCTGAATGTTGTTGCTGACTTCGCTTGTTTTTGACCTTGCCTTTGGATCACAATTCTGCCTGCCTTTGTCTGGAAGTATTTTGACCTTTGCCTGGACTCTATTACTCTTTGCCTACCGACTCTGTGCTGTCTTTTTGTGCCCGCTCGTTGCCTGCATATCAACTCTTGCTTCTGTTTGCTCCCACTACTATTTTGGTTACGCCCTGGGTTTTATCCTCTGTGTTGGGACTGTGTTCTTAAAGTCACTTCCCAACCTTAGGGTCCCTAAACCCTGACCTGTAAACCCAGCACCTATCCCTAACTTCTGACCTAAAAAAACACAGCCCTGACCTGTAAACCCAACACCTATTCCTTAACCACAATCTCCAAACTCAAATCCAATCTTCTTAACCCATAACCTATAAACCCAGTAGTAATACTCCTGGAGCTGATATCAAACAAAACTAGCAAAAGCTCACAGTAAATAATGACGACTTCTTATGGCAAGTGCTAGGGTGTTTCTGATATCAGTTGCGGTATCTCTGGTACTTATATGTCATGGGCACCTCTGTTATAGCCTTTTAACCATAACCACTGCTGTCATGATGTATCCCAACAAAAGTAACCCTAATTCTTGACTTCCTTTATCTTCACCATAGATTAACCTGACATGCTATCCCAATGAAGCCCACCGCTATTGACCATAACCCTTGACCTCAACCACCAAAAATGAACCTGACAAATATCCTGATGAAGCCTCCTGTAATTAACATAAAAAAGAACCTTGTTACACTGAAAGAACCCCAAATGGCTGTCCCAAATCTCCGTCTCAATTTATCATGACATCCTCAACATAAGTAGCCCTAATTGCTTACTTGATCCCATAAGCTATTATTCAGATTTCAGTCCCTTATTGGAAAACCCCATAATTCTAAACAAACTGACATAGGTAGACCCCACTTAACTGCCTTGATCTGTTTATTCAATGACAATTTTTGATGTACGACTGTCAAAACTGAGCCCGCCCACCCACAGTGACATACAAACAATGCGACTAATTTCCCTACTGACATTTAGCTTGCTCATTCACAGTCCTGATTTGTTAACTTGAATAACCAATCAGTATTGCTAAATGTTATATCTAATGGAGGAAAGAATCTGTGGGAGACTCAGAGTAGAGGGGATCAGTAGAAGAGGGCAGGTAAGGTTAGATTAATTGGTCAATTCAACATCTTGGCCCAGATTACAAGTGGCACGCTAATGATGATAAAGTGGGACGCGATAAGCAGCATGACCGGACCACGCTAACATTACTGAGCTACTTGATGGTAAATCACATGCACGGCCAACATCACTCCAGCTCACACCATTACTTTCAATGGATATTGAAACTACTCTAAATACTGCTGATATTACAAGCTATATACACTTTTCATTAAAAAATATAATTTTAATATTGATAAAAAGATTTTTAAAGGGATATGG